>NC_073710.1:4283192-4583192 GCF_023634085.1 Falco cherrug | reverse complement strand
AGGGGCAATAACCTCTGGGAGAGCGAGCAAGCAAGCGTGCAGGAAGCCTCCTTTAACCAGCACAGCTGCTGACAAAGGAGGCTGCATCTCTTGCCTTCTCTGAAGTTAATCCCAGCAGTTTAAAGCAGACTTGTGAAAAAAAAACCCATGAATCTGAAGTTACTCTAAAATGCTACTCCAAGGACACATTAGTTCCACTAGAGTCAAAGTATAAGCCAGACTCAATAGGTCGAGTTCTAGTCGAAGAGATCGCAGAGAAAGTAAGAGCTAATGATTCTCAATTTGGCATAACATGACATTCCCAACAGCTTCTGTCTCTCCTTCCAGTAATTGTGTCTTGGCAGTGTACATATTAAAAAAATCATTGCACAAAAGAAATTTTCTGTTGGGAAAAAAAAAAAAAAAGGCAAGAAAAAAAGCAAAGCACTTTTCTTTGTAATGGTGTCATTCTGAAAACTAAAGACGCTTTCACTGAAAGGAAAAATACGCCGATCAAAACATGAAGGGGACAAAACCACATTCATTCCATATTTGTTTAAGAATTACTAAAAAGAAACGTTTTTGCAGGAGGCTAAGACAACAGTAATTTAGACAATAATAAATTGAGCATGGTAAGAATAACTACTCCATTGAATAAAAGAACTCTGGCAAGAAACTTTTCACATGGCGTTTAACAGACATTCAAATAAATGAATGAAGTATGCAAGTTAAATTACTTCAAAAATAAAGACTTTCCGGCGGTTTACCATAATGACAACATTGTATAGAAAGATACAAGAGCTCTTTGTAGCCTAAAAATTGTCAGTTTTATTTTACAGAGATGACTTTCAAAAGCATCTTGTCATGACAATCGAGTTTTGAGGAAAAAACAACTCGTCATTTGATAAACAGATGAAATTAACTGTCATTAAAACCACTTAAGCACTCCTCCTTCCTGTTATCCTCCTCATCTCAGCAGTAACTGGTAAGATTTCAGGGAGGCTCAGTCGTTGACGGCAGGATCTAGAAAAGAAACAATTTTGCATACAGTTATCATTCGCATTCACAGCTTCTAGTTACTGTATTTCACTAACCTGCACTTAATTGGCCTCCTTCTGCCACTGGCATGAGCACAATGGACCATCCACTTCATACAAATCACCACCCACCGCTGCAATTACACCTTACATGAAATTACTGTAGTGGTTGCATCCTGTCACATTGGTAGTGCATACAAAGGTAACATTAACAAGGTCCTGTACTCCACCAACCACAAACTGCTAATCCCAGTCAGGGCATCAGCCAGTAGGAATCAGATGTTACTCATTACTATGCAGTTCATTACTTATGGGACACGGTTGAACTGGAAACTGGTAAAATCTTACCAGTAACTTCTGGAAAACATACCGCTTGTCCACAGAAACATGCCACCAACGTAAGTGAAGGAGCAGATGCAATAGCTGCAACAGAATTAGCAAAGAGGAAAATGACAACTCCATGTTTTCCCAAAGCCCGTTCTCCAAGATTTTGTTTGGCTAAGCAAGCAGCTTCTTTAAGAGGAAAAGAAGGCATGGACTGGTAACAGACCCGAGCCTTGCGTAGCCAGACAAACTCCCGTGCATCCCTGGAAGGCTGTGTGCATGGCAACCCCACTTCCAACACACAAAGTAAGTAATCGTATTCCCACACTAAAGCTACCGTGGCACACCTCCACCCTGGCAGATTTCTAGCTGGCTTTCATCTTTTCCATCTTCCACGTGCCAGGTTCCCCACACCAACTGGCCCTCGGTGACAGCTGAGTTTTTAATGCCACACAACACCTCGATGCAGACGGGTTTTGCCCTTTCTTCCACCTTTCGCTAGCCTTCGCTGCCATTTAGTCACTGCACTGACGTAACGGCTACACTTTCTTCTACTGCGCTGCAGCTGTACATCTACTGACATGACAATGGGCAGCAAGGGTCTTCGGCCCTACAGGAATGTAGCTGCCTTTTTGGGTAGCAACTCGCATCCTTTTTCATGCCGAGGACAGAGCATATGGTCCTTCAAAGAGACATCAAAATAAATATGACAGGTCAGTGCAATCATCATACCGAATGAATTCAAATGATGCCATATCTAAAGTGAAATGTGTGCACATAATAAAGATTCAAATGAACAAAAAAAAAAAAAAAAATCCCCTACCCTTTATCCCCCTCTGAATTATTTATGAATCCTGCAACTCCAGCTGTTGCCACAAGCCCAAGGACATTACTTCATTTTGGGAATGACACTTCATATTAAAAGATAAGTTAACAAAACAAAACAAAAAAAGGACACTGTGGACCTCCTTAAAGGCCACAGTAAAGCGAAATATGTGTCTTCCCAGCATTTACAAAGGAAAATAATCAACAATCAATTCAGTTCATATTTCTCAACTTGTCTCCACAATTCCAGACACAGATTTCAACTCTCCTGCATTAAGTCAGCCATGCCTTTTTAACCATCACAGTTCAGCAAGGTTCTCAAAGCATCTTGGATCCTCCTCGTATTTTTTTAGGGTTATATCGCTCCAACAGTTCATCAAAAACCAAATGCCATCATACCAAATACTCTGCAACACTATCAGCACTCAAGTTAGTGAAAGCTTTTAGTACATCATATGGTCATTCCATGAAAACGTAAGTACTCTGCATATGTGGAATTGCTTTTGACAGTAATATAAAAATTAAAAAGAAACAACAACTTCAACATGTGTAGTTTAGGGCACAAAAAACTGGTTTCAGCTAACCATGACATTTAGATTAGCAAATTCCTCGTAGTGCTGTCTGCCCACTTCCAGACTGCTTTGATTCAGGCTCCATCACACATTAGTTCTTAAATTTCAAACAAACAAATTGAGGGGGGAAGGCTTAGCCACTAAGCATCATTTCCAACACCACATTTAAATGCCCTTCCCCCTCCCACACCCCTTCAATCAGCTCTAACAAGTTCATAATTTATCTGTACAGCAGAGAACACAGAGGCAGATTAGGTTGGGAGTGGGGTGAGGAATTAACAATTGGTTTTGGTTGCCACCTTATTTGTAGTGGAATCTGACAAATAAATAGGTATAGAGATACGAACTGTTACACAAAAATGCCCACACCATTAACGCTGCACCACCTTCCCACTACAGGAACATCCTGAGACACTGTCTTCATGTCAGGCCTGAAATGAACTGAAATGGGTCAAAACCTGCACGTCCCAAACCATGAAGGGACATACAACCCCTAAACAGCGGCCCTTCATGATTTACCAACAGCCTCCTCTCTGCCACAAAGGAAATTACTCTGCTTTTACCTGTGACCCTCATTTCTGTGTTTTCTGCTTTTACTTGTACCTAACTGAACAGCAGTTGGGTTTAGGTTCTTCTCCTACAAGATCCCAAATGCCACAAGAACTTTTAACTGATTAATGATTTGGGATTGATGTTTGTTTGGACTTGGCTGTTGGGGTTTTTTTTCTCCTCCATAGTCACTTGAAAGTGGACTAGCAACTGCAGCAGTTCTAGAACTAAAAAGAGATGTGTGAATAGACTTAAGAGCTTCCAAGGTACCACCACCAGAAATCTCTGGTATCGCCCAGAAAGCTTGCAAGCCGTTTGCCAGCTTCCTGCAGCTGAGAACGTACCATTTGCCATTAGTGCCAAGCACACAGCTCAGGCCTGAACTAGAATGCGAGGCAGGCACGTATTCAATAAGCATGCTCGTCTTTGCAAAAGGCAGCAAAGTGAGAGATGTTACCCGTCTTGCAAGTGAAACGAGCCAACAGCTCGCAAGCAGAGCCCGCTTTGGTGTAGCTGTCAGCAGCATCTCCAGCAGTATCTGCTTTTGTTCAGTTTAGTACCACTGAGCCCATGCAGTATGATTCAGGAAAAGGAGATGTAGTTAAACCAAACATTTATTTGCCCTTCAGTCTGCATCAGAACTGGCACACAGCTCTGGAAAGTCTCCTTCCTCGCTGCTGTGGGAAAGCTGACGAAAGAAGACCTTCCCTTCCCACCTCCTGCTGTTGGTCAAAGACACAAAAAGGTACAGAAAGCGCAGGCAGAGAACTTGGGATGTGTAAAAGACCACTGAGCAGGAAAGTAAGGTTAACTGGTAACATTTAACAAGAACCCCAAATCCTCCTGTTGTCACCGCTATACATTTGAGGTTATCACTCTCTCCCCGCTAACAATCCTCCAATATTTTGCAAATCCCAGGTGTTGTGCAGAAACCCTCTCAAAACCACATTTACAGTTGTAACTTGCTCAAATGTTCCTCACATCACATTTTTCTGAAAATTAACAAAATAAAAACAGGAACATATCTCACATTCCAGGGTTGCCATTTAATTCTCAGTGCCACAGGTTCTCAAGTGCCTCGTGAAATACTTTCTAGCTGTGCTAAAGGAATGACATTTGGAAAAAAATCACCTGTGTGCTGATAGCAAAACATCCTTCTGAAGATTTTTCACAAGCTAGTTGGATGCAATTGAAGTCAGTCCTTCAGAAATTGAGGAAAGTCGCCTTCGTGCCCAAACATGCTCACTAAATGCTTCTGGCTATGACATTATTTCATAATTGACACATTATACACAAACACCTCAAGAAAAGATCTTTTTGTGTATGTCTGGATTACACGGCTATTTATACCCAGTGCTTCTGCAGAGCCTTCCCAATGTTGCACAACACTCTGGAATACAAATGATAAATTGATCCTTTCAGATGATAGGGGGTTTTTTAGCTTTCAATATTTTTAATGTTAAAAAAATTGTACCTCAACGTGGTCTTTAATCTAATCCTTAGCCTGAACAATTGAAGTACATCCATATTAATCTATTAGATGTTTTTCCACACCACACCTATGGCACTGCATAAATTACTGTAATTTAAATGAATTACTGCTTGAAAATTCTCATTTGGTAAGAAACATGTAGTGTTACAAGGCGCTGGAAAGAAAAATGTGCAGTATGGTAACAACTTTTATAACACAGTATATCTAGTTCCTCATACACCAGCTATTCTAAATTCTTAGAGGACAAGAATATTAGACTGATCACATAGAACACACACCGGTATGTCCAAGAAGTCAATAACATGAAATTAAATCTACAGTTTATTTAGATGCATTTCCATGCCCATATATGCAGAATCCACTTTCAAAATGCCATTAGGCTGGCTGAAGAATATTGCAAGAGACACAAACTCCAACAGTAATTCTATCTCTGCCCTGGATAACTTGCATTTTTCCCTTTAAACGTCTGATCTGCTGAAATGCATCGAAGATAGATAACTTGGGAAAGAAAAACACACAAAAAACCCCCACAAAACAAAGAGAAAAACACCCCCCTGAGTTCTTTTGTTACATTATTCTGCATATTACTACTGTTTAAGGATGGCTTGTTTAAGACTGCACGTTTCAACTACCTAACAGTAAAGAATGAAAAGCTTCTTGCTACAAGCTAAAAAGAAAGTCTTTACCATGCTCCTTGAAGAGCTCATTTTCACATTACTCAGGCTTCATTATGCTGAATCAATATTCGTTTAGTCACTGGGGTTATTGACATATTTTAAAATAAAAGTATACCCTTCAGCTACTGCACTCATTACGGGTAATTTGTCTTGTCAGGGAGCAGGGAATATTATCCCAGTCTTTCAGGGGCTGACAGCCCATGGAAATACCTCCCCTTGGTTACAACTGTAAATAATTTTAAGGTAAAATATTGAAAAATCAATGACTGTTTCCTGCAATCTGTCACAAACAAATCAATCATAATCTGCACAGCCAGAGAGTATGATTTGAAGGAGATGAGAGCAGATGTAATTCTTGGCTGGAATCTCTCATTTCAAAATCACTTCACATAATGGTGTCATCATTTAAACACTTAGCAGTCACTGCAACTGCCACTCATAACATCTAGTTGGACAAAACCGCAAGGAAGAGGAGGAGAAATGCCACTGCTGTTATATAAACAAACACTTTATTTAAATGGTTGCAACATTAGCAAATTTCACAGATATTAATAGCCAGGCTTGTCTCTCCACGGAAGTCCAAGACACCTTTCTTTCTCAATAGAAGATTGTCTATAAATCAGTCTCTCAAAACGCAAAGCGTTTAAAAAAACCGAACAAATGCACCAGGCTTCGCAAAAGGTGAGCAATAATACCTGGTACTAATACTATTTCTAAAAATACTTCAATTTCATTCACTCCAAATTGCTCATAACAGAATTACGCATCAAATTCTCAAGAGATTAAGAAAGGAGAATTGTCTGAGGTACCTTTGTCTTTTTAAGAGCAATAAGGATTTCAATGCTTCTTTGTCCTCTACATATTACATTTCACATCTAATTTTCATTAAGCACACCCCGAGTCAACTTTAGTGTAGGTAACCACGGCAGAGTACAGGGGAAAGAAAGTCATAACCTACATAAATTAACCGATAATATATTTTCATCTTGTACTCAAATAAATTAACTGTTGTATATGGAATTACATTTGTATAAAGGATCAATTTATACATAAAGAATTAACTACTGTGCAGTCAAAATGCTATAAACTGATCTTTGTCAATGGGAATAATTTGTGTAAAACTAATCTATTTTTATAGAGCAACGCTAATGCTTGCACCGAAATTATTTCCTCATTTGTCCCCCCACCTCACCCCAGACTGCATTTCCAGCCTGACGCTACAGTGTTCGAGAGACTTCTGTGCAGATCAGCCAAGACAAAAAAGCAGCAGCCAGGCTGAAATTGTTGTGCAACTGCAACCGTGGGCCTAAGCCTGCATTCCTTGCACAAACAAAATCTGCAAAATGCTCGTGGAGTGTTTCACTCTGGAGTCTGTAATTTGAGCTCTTAATCTTTAATGTGCAAAGCCCGTTATCACATATTCATTTTAATCACATTAACCTTACCAACTCATATTTCTGAATATTTATCTCACAACTGTGAGACTAAGAAAAAAAATGCAATCAGATGAAATTATTTTCTCCTCTCTTGCAAAAAAAAAATAAATTTAAAAATCCCTTAATACTGTTTTTAAAAGTGAAAGAATAGGGCGTATTGTACATCCAAGTAAACCACTCCAAGGTTTGCCTTCCTTTTTAAAGCAGCCTTTAAGTCTCTTTATCTTCTGCATGGAGAACACACACCTCTAACTCTTTATTGATACACATCAAAACCACTATTGTTTGTAGCAGCTGGACAAATTCTCTTCCTTAGCAAAATAAACTATTAAAAAACAGAAACTGAAGTCTTAGCCCTGAAGAAACAGTTACTGCCTCAGAGGCTAAGTGCATGCAGGAAAACTGCAAATACCAGCCGTGAGGTGAATCAGCTTATCCTGGGGAAAGGCCACTATTGTGAAAGGAAGCGGGAGGAGGCAGAGGGTAGAGCAGCTCCTAGAAATGAGTTGCAGTACCTCACTTTTTCCCTGGATGAGATCTATAATGAAGCTATCCGACAGAGAGACAGCCTCGGGCTCATCAGCCCTTTTAAATCTCCTCCCTGGCCAACCGACACTCACAGAGGGAAGACCCTGCTTACCACATTAAGCCATCGCGGGAGGGGGAAGCGGTGTGCCGTACTGAACGCGTCGGCATCTTCCCCCAGTGCCATTCCCCTGAGCCAGGTTGTTATTTCTCGTGACAATCACCTAATTAGGTGGGTCAAGAATCACAGAAGATGGAAGAGATCCATTTTTCCTACATGCCAGTTCTCCTATTTGTAAAAACGCAGGCAAGGACTCTTCCCCTCCATTGTAAGGCACTTAATAAACGTTAATAATAATTAAGTCAGTCACATCTCCCAGACAACACTGTCAGATCTTTTCTTGCAATATTTGAGAACCATTAGGCTCAGGAGGGAGCTCCCACAAGTTCCGCACAGAAAAAAAGACTCGCAAATTCCGTCCTCGGATGCAAGAGGTCACGGAGGGCTGCGCCACAGCAGACATTTTGCAACCGCTCCCTGACAAGGGAAGCCCTGAGAAGAAAGAGCAGCACATGCTGCGGCACCACAGATGTGTCCGGAGGGTTCATGGGTCAGCACGAGGAGTGCTATTTTCTGCTGGACAAAGCAGTGAGATGCTCTAACAGCTAAGAGGACTGTGAAGTCTTTCTGTTAAGAAGTTGAACTAGCTTCAGTTTCTTGGATGAAAAGGTATTTGTCTTCATTCCCTCTTTCTCAAGACAAAAGAACTACGGGTTATGGAAAGAGCCGACGAAAGAAAAGACGCTTAAAAAAGCTAGTAACATTTTCTCTAGTACTCACCTTCTCAGTTTACTGCTCTCACTCATAACCTTAACTTAAGCCACTAGTATATGTTCATTTATTTAATGCATCTCCATCTGATCACTGAACAATAAAGAAGTGCAATATTACATCATGCGATATTACTGATATTACACCACTATCAATACTCTACCTAATGAAGTTTTTAAAGTCTCCATGTTTGGGCGTTACAGAAAGAAGAAGAATCCTGCTTTGAAATAGCTCCTGCCTTCCAGCTCTGTGCTTCCCTTCTTCAGCATTGCTTAGGCCAGCCTCACTGAGCTCATCTGGAGAGGGCAAAAAGAAAAAAAGAGCATACTTACTGGAATATTTGTCACCCGCACCACACTATTTTCTCAACAGAAACAGGGGTAAAGCTGCCGTTTCTGGAAACACAAATTCTGCATTTTGTTAAGAGACAGAACCCAGTCACACAAAGGGAAGTGCCACTACTGTAATGCCTCACTTTATGAATCAAAACATACCCAAAACAAATTACTTACCATTAGCTCTGAATAGGACTCCATATGGCTAACAAGAGCTGCAAGCCCAGACGCATTCTGGCTTTGTATGAGGTCCCCTCCTATACTCAAGCATGTACAGGACAGGACAGGCTGCTGGACTCATTTTCCCCATCGTGGACCTCTCTGCTTCTTCTCTTGGGTGCATTCTAAAAGGCAAAAAAAAGCACAGACTGAGAACAGGGAAATGGAATGAAAAGGTAGTTTTTGTCCTAATTTAGACAACATGTTTCTCTTACATACAAGGATCACGGACTGAGCGATGCGAGGGTTTCTTCACCCACTGACCTAGCGCATCTGATAAATCCCACAGACACTCCGTTAGCACCACATCCCACTGGACGGTGGTCAACTCCGCATTTTCTAAGAGGTGCACCACAAACAGGCACCTATGGAAACTAAAGATCTGTGAAATATGGAAATGTAACGGCATTTACCTAATGAATAATAGTATATTACAGAATAATCTAGAATAGAATAATGAGTAATAGCATTAATAACTTGCTTCTGCTCAGAAGCACAACAGTCTAACAAATTATAGGAGTATGGACACCAACTGGAATCTGAACGTTTCAGAGAAAAGCAGAGGGCTCCAGTTCGGTAAACAGCAGCACAGAGGTTACATGAACAAATCTAGGTCACAGGATGTGCCAGAAACTGAATGAGGAAACAAGCCCAAGGTTCGAGACTCTTTAGTCCCTTCCCTACTACCAAGTATTCCCATCACCTTCTTAGCCAGTATAAAAGCCTCTTGGCCATTCTGCAGCCTCCTCTCAGACAACTATCTGGATGATCTTGGTTTAAGTTTTACTTAGGGACACAGTAACACGGTCTATACCACAGAGAATATTAGCTGAATTTGAACTGAAGCCAGAAATTAAATACTGAAATAAACTTAAGAAAAAGCAAAGAGAGAAAAAAAATCCTTAAAAATAACTTTTCAAACCTAGGCTCTACAGAGCTGTCCTCTTCCCAAGAGACATCCATGGAACCTGATGCCTACAGAAGCTGGGAGAGGATAAGGTCCTCCCTAGACAACAGCCAGGAAGCCAGCACAAAGTAATTCTTGCACCGTCAATATTATAAAGAAGTTGTAGGCACCTTTTTATAATGACAGAGTATTCTTAATAAAAGCTTCAAGCAGGTTTTATAGCTGCATATTATCCAATGAAACCAGTAATAAACAGCACTGTAGCATTATTTAGTGCAACTCCAATACGCCAAGAGTCGCAACCTCAGTTTTATTTATCACACAGGCTAAAATGTTACTTCTTGGCTTTACGGTAGCAGCCAAGCCTGCAGCGATTTTCTCCCAGCACACTGCCATCTGGATATTGATACTTTGCTACAGGATATGAAAGAAGAGCATAGTTACTTAATACAGCTTAATTGAAAACAGAGGACCTATGTATTATACCATGCATTATCCTACACAGAATTAAATCTGAAGGGCATGAAAAGTTCTATAGATGTCAGCAGAGAATATTTCAGATGTAAATGCTGGGTTCTTGATCTGTGATAGCAAAGCTGAGAAATACTGTGAAAAAGACGTGCTTATTAAAGGAGAAGCTAGTTTTTGCTCTGTTTGGGGGGCGGGGGGGGAGGAGCTCAGGAAGATGCATCTCCTTTGGGAAGAGTAGGAGAGTGATCAGTCATGAGTTTATTAGTATAGTAAACTCTTAGTTACGATGATCCACATTCACCTTGAAAGGTCTGACTGGCTTGTTTTTCCCTTAAACAATGATTTATGGGGGTGGGGGGGAGATAATGATTCTGGCTCTACAAACACATTCACTTTAACCTGCAGAAAACAGCTTCAAGAATCATTCACATCTGCATTATCCATATTAAGGAACAGAAACTAAAAGGCTCTAATGTTAACAAAAATCATAAATTATGAATGTTAAAAAAAAATAATCTTTGGGTGTAAGACTAGAAAGGCTACCTGGCTTTACGTTTCTCCTCAGAGGTAATGCCAAGCCCCAGCGAATACCGGCCAGCAGGACCGCAAATATATCTAAGTAGATAAAGCACAAACCCTTTTGAACACAACACTGCTATTTAACGGCACCCACCCCTGACACCCACACTGGAGGCCAGATTCCAGCTACGGGAGCCCCCACCAAACTGCAGCACCTGCAGTCGAAAGGGAGTTTGCCACCGTATGGAAAGCCACAGGCAGGGGCACATGCACATCCCACAACATGACACGGGGAGCCACGGCCACCCGTCCCACCAGGGTGCTCCCCTCTCACAGCAAGGAGCCGACTAACGGTAGATGTAACTTGCTTTAAGTGGAAAAGTTGTTTAGTCGTGAAAAGGAGCAGGTTTTCTTTTTTTCTCTTGAAGTCAACTATTAGGAGAGTCTATTTTTTTGTGTATGCCTGTGGAACTGTAAGCAAAAGAAACCCTAAAGACATTCTTAACTTAGCCCATATCATGCCAACAAATTCAAGCAAATCATGCCATTTAAGTTAATTACAGGAAACTTCAAGGAAACTGAAATACAGTTTCAGGTTCTCCCATGATACTGTCAAGATCTTTGGAGTTACATGTTCAATACAATAACTACATGCTTAAAAGGCTTGCCAGCTGCACTTCTGTGCATGGTTTTATTCCACACACTAAACAGGTTTGCTGATGCAATTTAAAAAAGGACCAAGACTGAAAATCAGGTTTCTTCCAGCAGACAAAAAGTGGTTTTTTTCATAGAAAGGCTTGCTGAGAAAAACAAAAGACTGCCTAAGCTACCTAATATCCAGTTGCCAGAGAAGAAGAGTTATTCTAGGTGTTTGCAAGTTGACACTTGGGTGTCAGACCACGAACACAAAGAGTGCTAACAAGTAGAGTCTTGGGCAAAGTAAGTGCAGGTAGAAGAAACAAGAAAGAAGTTAAGGGTGTCTTGCAGAGCTCCTCCCGACATCATTCACCTAAGCTAAAAGCCACAAAACACGGCACTTCCACTGCGAGTACTGACCCTGTAAGTCCCCCGCACTTCACCTTAGGGCAGCCAGCAGCAGCACGCACACAAGCATCTGCAGGAAAACACCCTGAAGTTTTTCTGCCGGTGCTTCAGCCAAGATTTTACATGCGTTGTTTTAGCTGTTGCTCAGCTAATAATATATTCATTTAACACAGAAAAACACAAGCCCCTCCTTCTTCTTTGCGCACTAGTCTTACTTCCATAGTAGTGCAAAGGTGAGAGAAGGCAATTTTTTTCTCTTCACACTTGACTAAAAAGATAAATATTCACATATATTTATTTTGTTCTGTTATTAGCGTGAGTTGTTAATACTTTTAAACACACTGTATAAAACATCTCTTAGCAGATGTTTCCAGCAGCAACTTCCACCACCGGCTGAGTCTTAGTATTTTGTTTATGCTTTGAACAGAGCACAGTATCTGGGTGGGGTATTTTTAATTTTTTTGTTTGTTTGTTTAAAAAAAGAGGATTCCCTTTAACATCACATACAGATCTCTTGGTAATATATCCACAAATTGAAGTGGAGAAACAAATTATTCAGTAAGCGTCTAAGGTCAGGTATTCTGATAAAGAAATATCACAAAGGTTTTGAGAAAACAGCCTCCTTCTCATCTACCCCTGTAAAAGAAAAAAAAAAAAGTTGAAATGATCTTCTAATGCATCTCCCTTCATAATTCATGCTGAAAGATGACATTTTCTCAGGATCTTAATTAAGATAATGATGAACACCTGTGTCGGCATTCTTTGGCAAGACAGCATTATCCATCATAATCTTTTAAGTACTCTCAAAAAAACCCAACAAAATCATATGACGGAACCAATCTGTTGCCTCTCCCCTTGCACTAAGTTTTACATCTCAGACACATACAAGAACGATTAGATCTTTAAAGACGGCAATAAAAGCAGGATCGTTAGATTTTAAAGTTTCAACAGAAAGTAGCTATTAAAGTAATTAAATTAAGGTGTATCATATCCAAGACACCCAAGTTTAACTCCATCCACTACAAGCCACCTGCAACCAAACCACTTACAGTTAAGAGCCTACCAACGGCTGTACAGAAAATAGTTTGCTGTTATTTTCAAGATTACCCTGCCTCTTTTTCCCCCGCCCAGAAAGAAAATACTCACAGCTGATCCCTATTACACATTCATGCACAGATTTATTAAGCTATTTGACACTGTACCACATATATTTGCACACCCTAAATGAAATTATGCAAATGAAACCCGTGTAGAAAAACAAACATGCAAGTTCAAATATTGCTACATTTTGGGTCACCACATTTTGTGCAGTCATCTTAAATCCAAGTTCCTCTCCCGTCAAAAACCCTACTGGAGTCCGGCTACTAGAGTAAACAAAGACCATTTTAAACAGCTTTGCAGGACTGGCCCATCAGGCTGAAGGCTATAAAAATAGCGACTTTAATTATGTATTTATACAAGCTGAATTTAAATTCACGAGCCTTAATTTAAATAAAACAAAGAACGAAGAGCCAGCCTGTGAATCCTGCCCATCGTTAAGCAAGAAGTGAATGGTAAACGTTTCTTCTGTTGCATTAACAATTTAGCTTCCAAGAAATTATGACAAAAACATATAAAGCACAGAATTTTAATATCAACTCACACTTCTATCATTTCACTGGCAGCCGCAAAGCAGGCAAACACCAGATACTCATCCATACTTTTGAAAGTACGTATCTTCGGTGAAAATGAAGAGAAGCAGCAATGCATCCTCAAGCCCCACATTTGTTAGCAGAACTGACAGAACCACATAAACAAGAGTCTTGAAACAAACTCCTTATTTCTCTTTGATGAAAGGGCTGAAAAGTCCTGCAAAGCAGATTAGTCTTAGGCTTTCACATTTCAACATGCTTCTATCGGAGGAAAAAGTTGCTGTGACTTGTCATTCAGCAGAGCTATCAACGTGCAAATAAAGCAGAAAATAGAGACATCCTTAAGAAAGGAGCCTCAAATTTGATACAAAGCGAAGGTGACAACCACACCAATAGAACTATAAACTAAATGTTTCAATATCTTGAAGAATTATCTACAGTTCTTTTAAAAACTGCAAAGGATATAAGAGTGGCATAATGTAGTGAGAATGTCGGTTTGATAGACACTTAGAACCCCGATGGCAGAGGACCTATCGCTACCATTTATTAATCAGCTCTGGTATTATGTTGCAAGGCATGAAAGTATGCATGAACTCACCCCGCTTTCCAAAATGTACGCCTACAGAAGCAAGATTAGCAGAACATCAGAAATCAAAAGGGTAATTTTACATGACATTAACCTTACCTCCTCCTCAAAAAAGTCAGATGCCATGGGAAGATAGATGGTTAAAATTTCTGCTTCTCCCTACAAAGAAACACGCAAGGAAAAGCGGTTACTCATTCCGCTCACATATAGAATGAATGTTAAATGTATAAAACTTTACCAGATGATATCTCACTCCTCGAACAAGGGCTGTTGTCAGAGGATTATGACAGAAGCGCTTTTGAGTGGGGGGAAAAAAAAAAACAAAAACGCGGCGCTTTGGAGCGATAGCGAAAATTAACCCAGGGACCCGTATCGGTGACACCCGCCGCTGAAAACTGATGAAAGTGCACACCTGTGTGGAGTGAGCGTGTAAGGCTGCGGGCCGGCCGCTCCCCGGGCAGCGCCCCGGCCGAGCCACCGCTCAGCGCCGCGCAGCGCAAACAACGGGCCCGCCGGTGGAGAGCCGGGGGCGGCGGTCAGCGCCCGGCGGGGCAGCACCGAGGGTGCCCACACCCGCTCGCCGCGCTTCCCGGCACCGCTCCCGCCGGCGCCGCCTGCCTGCGGGGCCCGCAGCGGCCCCGGCCCCGCCGCCCCGGAGCGCCCGCACCCGCCGGGCCCGCGCAGCCGGTAGCGGGCGGCCCGCGCGCAGAGCAGCGCCGGCAGGGGGCGCCCCAGCGCGGCGGGGCAGCGCCGCCACAGCGCCCCGACGTCCCGCCGCGCGGCGGGGCACGCTGCCGCCCCGCGTCCTCACCTCGCCGGCCCGGCCCGCGGCCGCCACGGGCTGGGCTGAGCCGGGCCAAGCCGGGCCGGGCCGAGCCGGGCCGGGGCCGCCTCGGCCCGCAGCGCCTCCGCGCGCCGTCCTGTCAGCGCCGCCTCCGGACTCCCCAGCAACCGCGCAGCGCGCCGCCACCGCCCCTCCACACCCCCGCCTCCCCACGCTGATGGACAGCTCCCCACACCAATAGAAGAAGGGGAGGACCCACCGCCGGCAGCAGGACAGCCAATCATGAGCCGGGAGGGGCGGGGGCGGGAGCTGCGCGGCCGCGGCCTGCTGGGTAGTGTAGTATGGGCCGTGCCTGCCCCGCCGCCGCCGGCCCCCCCGTCCTGCCGGCACCCCCCGACGGCGCGGGCGGAGCGGGCCCGGCCCGGCCCGCCGGACCCGGAGCGGGGTACACGAGCAAGGCTCAGCCCGTGCCCCGCCGTGTGGCCGGGGTGCCGCGGCCGCCGGGACGGGGCCCGGGAGGGAGGGAGGGAGGGAGGGAGGGAGAGGGGCGGTGTCGGTGTCGCCGTCGCCTCCTCGGCGACCCGGGGAGCTCCCGCCCCGGCCTGCCCGTTTTAAATCACACCCCGGCTCCTCGCGTTTCCGCGTCCGTCCCGCTAGGGCCAGCGGCGAGAGGAATTAGGGCCGGGAGATGCAAAAGTACAAGATAAAAAATAATAAATAAGATAAATCTAATTAAGTCACGCCCGCTCCCCCCCACACATACACCCCCGGGAACGGCACGGCGGGGGCGAGGCGGGGCCGGCCCGCGGGTGGCCGGGGGCGCGGAGCCGCGGCGGCGGGCAGGGGCGGTGGGAGCAGCGCCTTGCCTCAGCCGCGAGGGAAAACAAGCGAGAAGGGAATAAATCGGGATATGTTCCTGTTGGGAAATATATCTGGTTGAATCAGAGGAGATTACATCTCCTTGATCGGCGGGGATTTATCCCGGTTCATATGGTTTTAATCTGCTTTCGCCTCGACCCTTTTATGAGCCGGGGAGGGGGAGGATGCCCGGTGTATTCTTGAGATCCGCAGGCAAAACCCTCACGCTGAACGATTTCTGCAGACCCATCTCCGCTCCCCCCGCACCCACCCCCCCACCCCCCCTCCGGATTCCCCTTCTCCCGGGACTGGTGCTGGGAAAGACTAAATCCCCCCCCGCCCCCGCCCCGCTCACGGCCCCCGAGCCCCTCCGCGATGCCAAACCCCACTCCTCGCCGGACCCCCCCGCCGCAGCTCCGGGCCCCCCCCGTCGCAGCTCCGCTTGCACAGCCGCCGCAACAGGTCCGGCCCCGCCGCGGCCTCCGCCCCGACGGCGCGGCCCGGCCGTGCATCCCAACGCTGCCGGATCGGGCCGGGCTGCGGCGCTTCCCCGCCGAGAATCGCCTTTTTTTGTTTAGAAAAGAAAAACTAACACCGCCACACACACCCCGTATATTCCACCTCCAGTGATTTAGTGGAGGGAGGGGCAGGGGGCAGAGAGCGAGAGGAGGGGTGGCTGCGCAGAGGGGGGAGCCGGGCGGCTAATAAATCTTATTAAATATCTATTTTTTTTTCATATACTGATTGGCTTGCATTCCGGCGCAGCGCGGCTCCGCACGGTATTTAGCACATGCAGAAAGTTGGAGCCGATCTTAAATGGCTTGGAGGTGACTGCAATCCAGGAGCCGGCGCACTGAGCCTCTGAGCGCTGGGGAGGGCCGAGGGAAGCGCGGAGCCCTCCCGCTGGTTGGGCCCGGCCGCGGCAGCCCAGCGGGGTCCTGCCAGTCCTTCCACTGACAACACCCCGCGAAGGAGGAGCCTCGCCGGGCCGCGCAGAAGGCGTCAGGAGCTGCAATTTCTAACTTAGCATCTTGGCAGGACCCTTCGGAAAGCGAGAGCGAGGAGGAAGGGGGGGAAAAAAAAAGCCCCCTGGTGCAAGGGGGGGAGAGAGAGAGAGAGAGAGGGGAGAGGGGGGAAGAAAAAAAAAAAAAAAGAGAGGGGGAAGCGAGGGGGGGAGAAAAAGGAGGCAGCGGTGCCAGGCTGCAGGCGAGCGCGGAGCAGCAGCCCCGGCGCAGAGCAAGGTGCCGCCGCTGCCCAGCTGGCGAGGGCGGAGAGGCGCCCGCGAAGCCCCGGCCGCAGCGGCCCCAGCCCGGCAGCGCGGCGGATCCCTCCCGGCGCCTTGGGCTCCCGGGTGTATGTGTGCGCCTGGCCATGTCGTATCCTCAGGGTTACTTGTACCAGCCGTCAGCGTCCTTGGCTCTCTACTCCTGCCCGGCGTACAGCACCAGCGTGATCTCCGGACCCCGGACCGATGAACTTGGGAGATCTTCTTCGGGCTCCGCTTTTTCCCCTTATGCCGGATCTACCGCCTTTACCGCCCCTTCCCCGGGTTACAACTCCCACCTCCAGTACGGCACCGACCCGGCCGCCGCCGCCGCCGCCGCCTTCACTTCCTACGTGGTAAGAGCAGCCCCGGCCAGCCGGCACCGCGCCGGGCACGGCGGCATCCCGCGGGCGCCCGCCCCCCTGCACCCCCCCGGGCCTGCTTGTTATTCCCATTTTATTTTTGAGATACCGGGGACAAAAGGGAGCGCGGCTCCCCGCCTCGCCGCCCAACTTTCCCGCACCGCCGCCCCGCGCTGCCGCACACTGTTGCTGGCGGCCGCGGAGGGCAGGGCCGGGCGCGGGGGGAGCCGCCGGCACGGCCCGTCTCTGGCGGGGACCGATCGTATTCCCTCCAAAAGGAGAAAAAAAAAATCTTTTTTTTTTTAATATAAAACAGCAATAGTAATTCCGCAACAATTAGCTTGTTGTGATTGAAAAGGGAATGAACCCAGCAGCGGCAAGGCGATGGGAGAAATCCGGGCGATAAACCCAGGCAACTTTCCCCTGCGCGGCGATAATTAGGCTGCTTAAATATTGCAGAGCTCTAATCCCGTGGCTGCGAGCTGCTCCGCGGCCGCTGCGCGGAGAAGGGCAGGGAAAGGCACGGCACTGCGCCGCCGTGCGCGCCTGCGGGGCACCGCGGGGCCGGCCCGGGGCATCCCCGCCGCAGCGCGGGGGCCGCCGCTCCCCCCAAAACCCGGCGAGTTTTGCTCAGCTTCTCCCTCTACTCAGGCTGGACGCAGAGTTTCACGGTTTCTTCTTTCCTTTTTTTTTTGTCTTTCCTTCTTTGCTTTTCTCTTTTCCTTTTTCTTTCCTCTTTCCTTTCCCCCTTTTTTCCTCTTTTTTTCTTTTCTCGGCTTCTCTCCTCTTTTCTGTTCTTCCCCTTACATTTTTTTTTTTCCTCCTCCCGCCCTGGCCTGGCAGAGGAGCGGCCCGGCCCGGCCCGGCCTCCTGAGCCCGGCAGGTTGCCCGCCGCGATCGCAGCGCGGTAGGAAGGGAAGGGGAGGAAGGGAAGGGGAGGAAGGGAAGAGTTCCCCCGCCGCTGTCCGCCCCCACGCCGCGCTGCCCACTTGCTTTTCCCCGCCTGTATTTGGGGGAGAGGCGCTGGATGGCTGCGGGCGGCCGGTGGCCTCCCGGGGCGGCTGCCGCGAGCCCCCGGGCCCTTCCCCGCCCGTTCTCCCGCGAAGGAGCCGGGGGAGAAGCCGGGCAGGGCCCCGCGCCGGGGCAGAGGCGGCGGGGCAAGGGCGGGGGCCGCGGGCAGGCCCTGTCGCTGCCCTTGCCGTGTCATTGCCGCCCCGCGGCCGCCTGACCTGGCCCCGCCGGGCCGCTCTCCCCTCTCTCCCCAGGGCTCGCCCTACGACCACACGCCGGGCATGGCCGGCTCCCTGGGGTACCACCCGTACGCGGCGCCGCTCGGCTCCTACCCCTACGGGGACCCCGCGTACCGCAAGAACGCGACGCGGGACGCCACGGCCACCCTCAAGGCCTGGCTCAACGAGCACCGGAAAAACCCCTACCCCACCAAGGGCGAGAAGATCATGCTGGCCATCATCACCAAAATGACCCTCACCCAGGTCTCCACCTGGTTCGCCAACGCGCGGCGGCGGCTCAAAAAGGAGAACAAAATGACCTGGACCCCGCGGAACCGCAGTGAGGACGAGGAGGAAGAGGAGAACATCGACCTGGAGAAGAACGACGAGGACGAGCCCCAGAAACTGGAGGACAAGGGGGACCCCGGGACGCCGGACACAGGTAGGACAGCAAGCTCGGCCGGGCCCCCGCGGCCGCGCCCTCGGGTCTGCCCCCGGCCCGGGGCGGCCGGGCCCCCGCGGCGGGCGGCGGGGCGGGGGGAGCCGGAGGGCCGCGCTGCGGGCCTGGCGGCGGCGGCTGTGCAGCCGAGGGGGGGGGTGTGCGCTGGAAGGGGGGGGGGGCGGCAGAGCGGGTGGGCGGGTTTGGGGGCGCAGGGCGAGCCCGAGAGCTGCCCCCCACCCCTCTTCTTTCCCCCCCCCCCCCAGGAGCGGCGGATCCCAAAGCTGCGCCGGGCTGCGAGCGCCTCCAGGAGTCCCCCGGCCCCCGGGAGGCCGAGGCCGGCCTCAGCGACTCGGATTGCAAAGAGCCGGCGGAGGAGCGGCTCGACGGGCCGCTCGCCCCCCACAAGGCGCCCGGCGCTTCCCCGCTGGGGCCGTGCCCGGCGGGCCGCGGGCTGCCGCCGGCGGGCGGCGAGGAGCCCCCGCCGTACCGCCCGCCCTCCGCCGCCGCCGGGCCGCCGCACGCCGCCGACCTGCACCCGCTGCTGCCCGCCGCCACCGGCGCCTCCGTCATCCACTCGCCGCAGCAGGCGGCCCTCGCCAAGCCCAAGCTCTGGTCGCTGGCCGAGATCGCCACCTCGGCGGACAAGGCGAAGGAGGCTGGCGGCGAGGCGGCGCCCCCCGGCCCCGCCGTGCTGGGCGGCGGCGGCCCGTCGCGCTCGCCGCCGCGGCCGCGCTCGCCGGCGGCACAGTGCCCCTTCCCCAACGGGGCGGTCCTGCCGCGGCCGCTCTACTACACGGCGCCCTTCTACCCCGGTTACACGAACTACGGCTCCTTCGGGGCCCTGCACGGGCACCCCGCCGGCGGCCCCGCCGCCGCCGCCCCCGGCGCCCACTTCAATGGATTAAACCAGACTGTCCTCAGCAGAGCCGAGAGCCTGGCTAAAGACACTAAAATGATCAGGAGCCAGTCCCAAGTAGACCTTTGCAAAGACTCACCTTACGAACTGAAGAAAGGTATGTCCAACATTTAATATCGGCTTCTCCTCCTTACCCCCTCCTGGGACCGTGGTTTTGTTCTTTTATATATTTTTTTTTAATTTATTGAGAGAAATAATAAATTGCTCTGGCAGTTATTTTTCCACTACCAAAAGAAAAGCAAAACAAAACAAACAGAAAAAGACCAGCTGCCCCCTCCCGCCCAGCACCCCCTGCAAAAGTTTATAGAGTCTATTGGAAATGGCTGGGTGGAAGCCACGCAGAAATGTCTTAACCAAGTGAAAAGCAAACGAGTGACACGCTCTCTCTCACACACACAAAGAAGAAAGATTTGTATTAAATCTTATTCTGTATATTTAATGTAGCTTTTTGTATTTAAATTGATAATACAGTATCTTTGAAGTAAATTATGAAATCAAGACACCTGTACAGGCATTAATGTTGTTTTCGTAATATAAATATATACATTTCTGTGTCTTTTTCCGAATTGTTTCATAGTTTTAAAATATATATATACAAGTTTAATTTAATTTTTTATGCCTATTGGGTTTTTTTTTCCTTGGGTGTGAGCTAAACTATAATGGGGAAAAAAAAAAAAAGGAAAATAGGTTATACTTATTAGATACAAAAACCTGCAGCCGCCTTTGTAAAATGCAAATATTTAATTAAAAGAGATTTTTAACAGAATCAAAACCACTCTTTTTTTGCAACGGGCAGAGATGTGCATAGCTGCGGAAAAAAAATTTACACGTTTTAAAAAGAGACGCGGGGGCTCCATTTAGGACCTTACAGTAGCACCTGAAGCCTTTTTCCAAAAGGATTGAGGATTTCTCACGGGTCGGGCAGCGGCGGGAGCCGCCCGCGGGGCCGGGGAGAGGCGAGCGGCGGCGGGACAGGGCCGGGACCGGGAGCGGGGGGGCCGCCGCCGGCGGAGGTAGGGGCTTAAACCAGGCCGTGCACAAAGGCACTTGTTAGAAACACCAAATCGAAGCGCGGTCCCATCTTTTAACCTAATTACTTCCAATCAGTGTCGTGTTTTATGCAAAGCAATCAGCTGGTGAACTTGGCTAATGAGTTCGATTTTCTGCCAGATTTAGCCCGCGCCGCCGGTGCCGCGGTGCAGCGGCCGGGCCCGGGGACGGGGACTGCGCCGGCACAGGCACCCGCGGCGGCGGGGACGCCCCGGCCCCTTCGCCCCCTCCCCGCCCCCGGGCGTTTTGCACCGCTGCCCCCGGCCCGCGGGACGGCGCGGTGTGGGCGGCCATCCGCGGCCGCGCAGCCCCGCGCTGGGCCGGCCGCGGGCGCGGTGCTTCCCGGCGCTGGCAGGTAGGTGTCACACTCGGCCCGAGTTTGGCTCCCGCCGCCCGCTCGGCGGTGCGGGAGCCCCGCGGGGCCGCCGCGCTCCGCTCCGCGCCCGCGGGGGAAGGGGGGGGCGGGGGGCCGCGGCCGCCGGGGCGGGAGGACGGGGCGCCCCCGGCCACCAGCCGTCCCCTGCGGACGGGGCGCGCCCCGTGCCCACTCTGCGCGTTCCCGCTGCTCCGCAGCCCCAGCCGGGGGAGAGCGGGGCCCTGCTCAAGCGAGGGGCTCCCCAGCGGAACCTGGGAGCAAAGCGCGGGTGCGGTGATCCGCGCAGCCCGGGTCCCCTCCCAGCTGTCCCGGCACCGGGGACGGGATTTTTCCCCCGTTCCGATCGGATTTTGTGGGTGTCAGTCGTACGCCGGCGCATTGCCGCTGGTAACGTGATGGGAATTTCGCCGGGACCGCCGGAGCTGCTGCCGAGACACCCCTCCGTTTTGTTTGGTTGTTGTTTTTTTTTTCCTTTACGAGCCAGATAATTATTTTGTAATCTCCTCAACTTTGTCAGAGCCATTTATTAGCTGTAACAGGTTTATTCATGCATATTTACATTTTACGGGATTTTAAATAGTAGTTTGTATTTTATGTTTTAAAGATGCAGTCCATGTTCACTTGGTTATACGATCTTTGTAGATAATCTGGTTTAAAATCAAAATCGTTTCAAGCTGAATGGTAAAGAATCAAATATTCCTGGGATAATAGTCTGTTATTTTGTCACTTTATAAATTATAAATGAAGTTTTTAAAAACGCTCGAATTCCTCGGTTGGATCTTTTCTTTCCAGTCGGGGGGACCTGCAGGAAGGCGTATTTTTCGCGCAGCAGCGCGGTGTGTGGGACTCACCTGCCTTGTCCAAAACGGGAGAAAGTTCGCACGGCGAGGGGCAGGGGCAGGGCTGGCCCGCTCCGTCGGGCGGGGCTGAAGGCAAAGCCCCGCGGGTCGCCCCCGGCCCGGGCTCCCGCCGCACCTTTACCCCCGGCGGACACCGCCTCTGCCGTAGCTCGGGCGGGACCCCCCAGCGCCCTTTGGCACCCCCTCCCCCCGGGCCGCCCTCCGCAGACAACAGGTCCCGCAGTGGAACGACTCGCTCAAAATAAATAGGTTTTAATTATTCATCTAGCTATAATTCTTTTTTTTTTAATTTATTTTTTTAAATTGTCGCTCTACCTTTCCCCAGCTGATCTTCCGATCTCTGAAAAAGCTATTTTGCAAAGCAGCTTAGGAGCTTCGCTCGTTCAAAAGCCCTATTCCTTATAATCGCGGCTATTTTGAATAGGTCTATCAGCAATCTCAATACGGTTTTCGTTTGATGTATAAATTCCTAAGGGAATTCACCGTTTCCTTTAGGTTGCAGCCTGTCGCCTATTTTAAACCATAACTATTACTGTAGCCCCATCGATTTCATACAACAATTTTATTCTTCACCCTTTTCCCCTGACCCAGGAGATATACTGTACAGCCTGCCTTTAGCACAAGCATGATTTTCCCAGTTTCTTTTTTGTAACAGAGCAGGGGGGAGGGGGCAGCGTCCACCTTTTTTGCCTCTGGCACGTTAATTTGTTGTTTAAAAAAAATATTTTTTGAGGAAATCTTAAAATAAAAATAACGTCTGCTGCCAATTAAAGCTGCCGTAGGTTACTCGGGAGCAGGCTCCGGAGCGCCCGGGAGCAACGCTTCACGCTGGGAGCGGAGCCCCGCCGGGGCACCGGCTAGGGCCGCGGGCCGCCCCGCCGAGCTCCGGGGGCCGGGGAACTTCGCTGCCGCTTCGAAGCGGTTTGGGGGCAGGCGAGGGGTCCCTGGGGGCTGGGGTCCCACCAGCTCGCCTGGGAGCAGGTGCTTGCCCACGGGCGCAGGTGGGAACGGCCCTGCCTCCGCGGGGAGCCGCTCCGCACCCGCGGGAAACAGCTCGCCCCTTCCCCAGCCCCCCCCGGGGCCAGGAGTCCGGGGCTGCCGGCCCCCCGACGGCGCGGGTTGAGCGGCGCAGGTGGCAGCGGGGTGCAGCACACGGGCCGCCCCCTCCCGCAGGTGACAGTCCCACAACCCCCCACCCCAGACCCCCCCACGGCGGCCCGGCAGCGGGCTGGCCCGGTGCGCCCACGCGTGTGCCGCAGCCCCGGTCTGCGGATCGAGCCGGTGGCAAGCCGGGACGCTGGAGGGGGCGTACGGAGGCTCCCGGTGGAGAGCTGCAGCCCGTCGGGCCGGGGAGACGGGGCGGGAGGAACCCCCGGACGCGGCCAAGTGCCCTTTCCCCGAGGAGGCAAGAGGCTTCCCCAGGGAAACCCCGCCAAGGGCGCCGGGGCCCGACGTGCCCGTCCCGGCGGACCCATCGCCTGCCCGGTGCGCCCAGGAGGACGAGAGCCCGTGGCTGCTCCCAGCGCTCCCATCCACGGTAAATTCCCCTCCATCCCGGAGGGAAGCAGGCAGAGCCGGGGGTGCGGCTGGCAGCCGGCACAGCCCCCGAGCTGCGGCGGGGGCGACGGGACCCCCCTGTACCTCCAACCCGCTTCCCAATGGCGGAGACGGAGGGCGGGAGAGGCGGGGAGCCTGGCGCAGCCCGCAGCCCTGCTGCTTCCTCTTTCACGCTTAAAAACAAAACAAATCCTAATTTAGACCCTCAACACCCCGGACCGTGTTTACATCCCTCCCGCTGCTCTCCCCGCGAGTGTTGCTTTTCCAATTGTCCCGATTAACCTACAGGGCTCCCGCGCTGCGCGGAGCCCTCCGCGGCGGCCCGGACGGCGCGGTCGCCTCTAATTGGCTTATTGGGCTTCGCCCCCCCCGCACCCCGGTAAGAGGATCTGAACAGCATCTTCCTTGTCGTGCCTAGAAACTACTTGAAAGAGCCTCCGCCAAGAGAACACGGGGAATCACACGGTCAGCAAGTTTAAAGGAGGCGACTGAAAAATATCACAGGGGTTTGCAGTAGGGAAAAGTACAGGAACTTCCACCCAAAGCGTAGATGAATTAAAACAACAACAACAACAACAACAACTAAAAAGAAAAAGGAAAACTCGACCCCACGGCCCGGCCCGGCCGGCGCACAGCGCCGGTGCTCAGCCGCGGGTATTCCGCAGCCGGCGGTGCGGTGCGCCCAGCTCCGCGGCCTCCGCCCGACGCAGCCGCCGTGTCCGGGGCTCGGAGCGGCACGGGACTGCCGGGGAGCCCGCCCCCCCGCTCCCCTCTTTCTGTGACCTGCCTAGATTATTAGTAAGGACATCTGTGGCTGGCAAGGGAACAAGTGTTACCAAAACCAGAACCGGCTGTTTTTCCAAATGAGCAATATGTTAATTCCTCATCCCCCCCTCTGGTTTCTTTAAAACCTGGCACAAATACATCAATAGCAGAGAATAAGGAGCCTTTGCAGAGAACAAGTGGCAGTTTTGAATTTACCTTTTGTGTGCCCCTCAGATGCAATCTTGAGGCATTTTTTCCCCGCTCTCCCACAGAAAAAGAGTGTTAATCTGCCCTATCTTGGGACCCGAAAGGATTGGAGTGAAGTAGATATTCACTGGAATCACATAGGGGAATAAGGGTCTTGCTTTATTGAATCATCAAATCCCAGGAATGAAGCTCTTAATTAATTATGGGTGCTAAAAATTCAGGCCAGCTGTTTCTTTTTACTTGGCTCTGACAGAGAAAGACAAAGTCTACATCGAGATCTTCTAAGGCGCATTCAGCATAAATCAGCGCCCTCGGCGGCGCTCCCGGCCGCGGCGCGGCCCGGCGGTGACAGATGGCGCATTGTCCCCACATTCCTCCACCGCGCCTCCGCGGGCGCGGAACCGGCCGCTCGGCCTAGGGACCTTTCTCTGCCGGGGAAAGGGCTCGCCCGGGGCCGGCCTGGCCGAGGTGCCGGCCCTGCCCGACGGGGCGGCCTCGGGAGAGAGCTCCTGCTCGGGCGCTGCGCTCTTCGTGCCCGATAGCGCTCCGGCCCCTGCCCCGCCGCCAGCCTGCGGCTGCAGCCCCCGCGCCTCACGTCCTCTCGCTGTCCCTAACGCTGACCCGAGGGGACGCGGGTCCCCCCGACACGGGCGCTGCCACTTCTCCCCCCGAAGGCAGAAGCGTTTCCTTGCGGGGCCGCGGAGGCGCGGGGTCACCCGGCAGCGCTGCCTCCCGCAGGGGTGTCGCAAGGTCCCCTTGCATCCCGCCACGCGGCCCCTCGCTGGGGGGGCGGCTGCGTTCGTTCCACCCCCGTTGCTCAAGAGGCGCACCCCGCGCTCTGCTGACGGCTGATGTGCAGGCGCAGGGGCGCCGGCTGCCCGAGCCCCTCCGGCCTCCCCCTGCCCCTTGGCTGCCAGGGACATCTCTAGGGGCTCAGCCCGGCGGGGCCAAACGGGAGCGGGGGCGCCCAGCAACTCGCCGAGGTCCTGCCCCGCCGAGGCTCCGCCAGCCTCCTCCGCCAGAAATCTCTTCACCTCCAACTAGCAGAAAATAAATGTCCTCCGCACGGCGTTACTCATCTGTTATAATTAGAGCATGTGCGAACTAGCAGCGCGCCGGGAGCCCGGCTCGGGTTGATGCAGGCACTTGTGCAATAACCGCCCCTCCTGCCGCGGCGGTGCTGCGCGTCCAGCCCGGCCCGGGGCCGCATCCTGCCCGCGGCCGGGGCAGCGGGCCCTGCGCCCGCGGCCGGGAAGGAACGGGACTGGACGGGACGGGGGGGCTTGGTCCAGACACCTCTTTTCCAGCGAAATTGGCTTTTATTTGCTTAAAGCAAACCACAGACCTCTCCACGCTCATGCCTGATGGATGCAAATATAAATGTGCACTTATTTAATTGGATCAGGTCCCAAGATAAAAGAGATAAACGGCTCCCAGTTTGCCAAGTTATTTTCAGAGGCATGCAGCGATGTGTGGAAGGAAAGTTAATGAAGAGGAGAAGAGACACAGTGTACTTAAAATACCTCGGGTCTAGACTCGGGGAGGGGGAAACCTCGGACTCCGGAGCGGCGGGTGGCGCTGGGCTCCGGGCGGGCTCCCGGCTCGGCACGGCTCGGCCCGGCCGTAGGTAGCCGCTAACCCGGGCCGCGGCGGGGCAGGGGGATGCTGCCCCGTACCAGGCGGTTGATGCTCTTCCCCCTTCGCCCCACCGATCTGTTCTCTGTCGCCGCCGTCTCTCCTTGTTCCTCCCCGTGTTCTACATCCGTCTGCACGAGACATTAACAGACGGTTATTGATACAAACATAGTTTTTGTTGCTAAAGGCCTTCCAAAACAAATTCTCCGGCTGAATGCCAATGTATGCATGTTGGCTGGTGACAGCTGATTAGTGAAATGATTTACGGCCAAGTTAAAAAAAATGATACTGTCAAAGGCAGCAATTTGAAAAAAAAAGATAAGACAGCACAGCCTCAAGGCTTCCCACTGTAAAGCCACCCAACAAATCTAAACCTACAGTACTAATACCTGAAACACTCAAGGAATCAATTGGTCGCAGATTAAATACAGGCTCTATTCTGACTCGCCCCGGTAATCTGCAGCCCTCCGCAGGAGCAGCCCCCTGGTTTACACCTCCAGCCTCACCTGTGGCAGGGCCCGCTCCTACCCCAGCCACCCCGCCGGCCTCCCGGCAGCCCTGCAATCGGAGACTTAGGCCTCCTTTTTGTTTCAAGACTTTTTCTCTCATTAATTGATTAAAAAAATCCCCCTTCCCTTATTTCGCTGTAGCTCTTCTTCATAAAGAAAGCTTTTGCGCTGCAATAAAGTAAGAGACTTTGATCCCAGATCATCCTCTTAGGCCTTCCAGCTGAAATCAGTGGAGAAACTATGTGGAGTTATTGTTCGCACTTGCTGCACTTCTGATTCAGAAAGGGCTGATTTATTAGCTTGTCAAGGGAAGCATTGTTCAGGAAGGCAATCAAAAAGCACTTACCTAGCTAAACTAAAATTACTGCCTTTTCAGTGGCTAATTTGTATAACTCCCATGGAGGAACTTGGGAAGTGTTTGATGAGGCATAAAATGATGATTAATGAATTTATTGGCCTGCTGCTCATCAAATAGGAGTAGTATATCTTTCCTCTATTGGGCGTTGGGTCTAATGCTACATGGCTGTGTAAAGCAAGTCCAATATGATCTCCTTTTTAGCCCCCTTTTAACCCCCATGACCTGAAGAATATCGCCGTGTAACAGAGGCAACATCAGGGGACTGCAGAGACAAAGAGCCTGTTTGATAAAACGGTAAATGAGAAACGCGAGGAAAGTTGCTGCAGGGACAGATCTGCTCAGTTTTCGGCTTTCAATCACTTTGACTACTGAAGTGGGAAGAATGTAGAAACTAGATAAGGTGTGAGAAGCTAAAAGAAAATGACAAACCAATTTTAACTTTCATAAAGGATCCAGCCAAACAACTTCATTGCTACTTGAAAGAACGAGCGAGTGCGGGGAGTGCCGGGATTGCCGGAGCGATGGGGCACGCCGCAGCCCCTTGCCACCCAGCCGTGCAGGGAGAGATGGGCAACATGCCCCCCAGCCGGCCGTATCCATGCCCGGGGCCAGCCTGTAACCCAGTCGGTGCTCTGATCGGATTTCATGCAACCATTTTGAGCCCATAAATTTTATGTTCTTTTTTCTCCACTGAAACAGCTTGGGGCTTTCTCCTCCGATCAGTGTTCAATGCTTGAATCGCTATTTTGAGGCCCAGGGCTTCTAAGAGAAATGACATACTTTCCCCCTTTTAAAAGCCCATACTAAATAACTCGCGATTCAGTGCCCACCTGCACACACATGTGACCGACAAGGTATCTTACGCTCTACACATTGCTGCTTTGAACAGGTTAAGACCCCCAGAAGATCAGAAACATTGTTGACATTCTCAAAAACTTGTTAAAATAAATTTGCCTGAGATTTGGAGCCCAAGATCTTCCCAGGATTGAATCAATTTAGCTCTTAGCTTCCACGCACTGTTCCCTGTGTCTGCAGCTCTAAAGTGTGCTGAGGGATCCGCAGCTCTCACATCTCCCGGCGAAGGTGCACATGCCTCAGCTGGAGCCCACTGCCAAAAAGGCAGCTTCTCCCGTTACCTTTTGGGGCTTCACAGAAGTACCCTCAGGCCTGCGTGTCAGCAGCCCGCTGTGCTGAAGACTGAGAAGGTGCAACAAGAACGTTTTGCAGAACTACCAATGTAGCGATCAACACTCGCTGAAACGATGTGATATTTCAGGCTCCAATAAAGCTCAGAGGAGCAGGCAATGGTAGCGCGGAGGTGCCTGGCAATCGCAGCAGCCTGTCTTCCCTCCCTGCACCTTCCCTTTGTGCCTCTGCCTGCTAAGCCCACTCTGCACTCCTTCAGAGGGGAGTCAAGAATTAAATGCAGGCTCCAGGCGAAGCATTCTCTTCTGTATTTTTTTTCCTCTGCCTCTTTTCATTACATTTCTGTCTTGTGTATTCTTTTCTTTCCATGACCCGTTCTGCTCTGGGCTGCATTAGAAGATACCTGTGTCTGGAGAGCTGCATGGGAACTGTCTGAGACTGGCCAGAACCTAACATTGACCCCATCAGACCAACGGGCCACTGCACCTATTTCATGGTCTAGATCTCAGCCCTGGAAGGCAGGAGAAGAGCTCTCATCAATTTTAAGGGACTCTGACTCATATTCTCTGTGAAGGGCAAGTGTGACTGTCCCACGCTAGGTAATAACTGTAATTTTGAACATTCTTGTTTGCAAAATACAAGATACATAACATACTAAGAATGGTTCATTTTCCAGATCTGTTTAGAAACGGTTTCTGGAATGGCAGAAGGAATAAACTCTTGACCAGTCTTTCACTTCCCACAGTGGTGGCTGTGGGAACAAATCAAACCAAAACTTGCCTGAGACTACACACTGGCTCCCTTGACAAAAGGAAAAAGGTACCCACCTGATGTTTACAAGATCAGAAAACATTTATTTTAATACTCCCAAATTGGTATTTGTCTAAGACACTTTTAGCTGAAATTGTCCTCTCTGGAAAATAATGTTTATAAACATCCTTGAACAAATAGCACTCTCCCGACACAAGCCTACCATCAATGTACCGCTCAACAAGTTTTATCTGCAAGTCCTTGACCTGTGACTGCTTTTACAAAGGCTCTCTGTTCATTAGCAATTTCAGGTCACTTTAAGTGCTTGTGTCATGAACACATAGCACAGCTGTGAAATATATGTATTAAATACCAGCTGCATTAATATAGGGGCTTATTTTCCTCCACTTGGCTCCCAAAAGCAACATGATCTTACACGTTGATGAAAAAAGACGTCGTTATATTTGCATAATTACAGCAATACTGTAGGTCTTTAGTGCAACAGACCTAAGAGGCTGATTTATGATTAAATATGTATGGCTAAAAGTTACCATGCTGGGTAGTGTGCATAGCATTAGACAATGACAGTTTTGGGGCATAATTGCTTTAATGTGGGCAATTAAGACTAAGTGCATGTGATTTTAGTGTCTGCCCTACATTCCTCTGAATGATTACAATGATCAATACACATGATTTGTAAGTCGCTTCCTATTGATCGAATGGTAAAATGTTTGACCTTCCTCTGAGGAAGTAATTTGCTAAATTATGACACCACGTAAAGTCTTTCTTGGTTCAGAGGTGAGGGGTAATGGTGCTCAGAATTAGAAAAAAATAAAATAATTTTTCCTCCTTTTCCTGAAAGTAAGTCTCTGTAATGTCCCTGCCAATGTGCTGACTTCACCTGTGAGGGGAGGAGTCTGGCACACTCATCTTTGAAATTAACAGTGAGAAGAAAACAGCGTGGCAAAACAAGTCCATCTCTACAAGAAACCTTCTTCATGAACTTTATCCGTTTATACCTCTGTGACAAATCATCAGGAAGCTCTAAACCACAAGATCTCTGTTGTTTGAGAGTGGCTGGAGAAAAACGTGCGGCAGCAAAGTTGGGGAAGCGGAGGACGCTGTGAGCACTGCGAGCAGCTGGGACACGTGGCAGGGCTCCCCGGGCTGCCTGCCAGCCTTAATTTTGCTGTGCACGCACAGCACCGAATAGCCCTCGCTGTATCACATTAGCAGGTACGAAAAGAAAACCAACAAAGTGCTCGTGAAAACACGTTAGCCGCTGAACAGTAACTTAGTTATGGCTGAGGCACCTCCTCCATGCTACAGCTGACAGTCTGAATGTATGCCGGAGCAAATTAGATCAAAATTAATAGAGACCAATGCACTGAAATGTGCCTTGCTCCGGGGGCTGTTCTGTGCTGCCCTGGGGAGCGGTGATTCTCCCTGGCACCAGCAAACCACACGGATAGGGCAGAGCTACCATGCTGAAAACTGGTGTTACCTAAGGGATTCTGGTATCCCAGAAAAGGTTGGGAAGACCTATACAGATCCCCTTCCCCCTTTAGGGAACGCACTTCTCCAGCATGTCTTCACACAGCAGCAGTGCTTCCTGGCATGCCCTCCACTGAGTATACGTGTGTTTGCCCGAATTTAGTGTTATAGACGGCATAGGTCAATACCAGAAATTTCCATAGTTCTTACCTTTTCTTTTTGAATTTTCTGGGCTTTAAGCTTGTAGCACCTCACTCCAGTAGCAGTGCCACCAGGCACGCCCCTCCTCAGCCCAGCTAGACCGAGTGAAAAGGTCTAAAGTAGCCAGCTGGAGTCCCAGGGTCACTTGCAAAAGCCCACTTTTGATTAGTTTTGTACACCAGGCCAATTACACCACCCAGGCAAAATCAACCATTCAACTGCCCAGCTGACAATTGCCCCAAATCTGCCTTCAAGCCTGCAAACTATTCAGCTTTCATCTTTTCAAACGGAACCACAATGTATGTACGAACATTCCACATTTCATCCTTTCACACCGAACTGCTCTCTGACTGCATCTCAGAGACAAGCCTTCACAAAGCAAGCCACTGTTCCCACAGTAACACTCCAACATCAACAAATGCCTGCATGAAGGCTTCCACAATAATACTCCAATATCAGCCAGGCTCTGCAACAAAAATCTCATGTTATCTGAAAGAGTCCGCCCTGCAGTAAAGCCGATGAATATACACTGTCCTCCCAAAGCCAAACACAGCAACAACTGGTGCAAAGTTAAAATCCCATGTGCGGTGCGATATTGTAGGTGTGAACTAAAGCAAAGATGGGTTTGGGAGTTGCAAAGTGCACACCCTATGTTTTAATATGGCATTTTATTGAGGAATGTGCGCTTTCCCTGGGAGAACTATGCAAGCAGAAGCTGTTTAAGGACGAGATAGGAACCGTTTCTCAGGTCTCTGAGACCCAGAGTAATAAGCAGTACCTGTGCTGTGGTGCAGGATTTTCCTGTCCATATCCTTCCCTGTCCATTTCCTTCCCTGTCCATTTCCTTCCCTGCTTGACCAGGTGCTGTGGGAAAGAGAGAGGGTTATTTAGGACAGGATTAGCAACCTCAGTGTCCCTGTCCCATAGGTAACCCAAGCCTGCAGACACGCTGCAAGGCCACTCTCCCCCACTTTGTTGGGACGCGTTACCTCAGCGCTTTCTGCCCCCAAACACACCGTTGGCTCATCCAATGCGCCTCAAGGTTCCTACCCCGCTGTCCCCTCCCTGAGGTACCTCAGTGTCTCCTTTTGAACCGCTCCCTGCCCCCCCCCCCCCCGCCCCATGCGGTACCTCAGTGCTTCCCATCCAGAGCCAGCACCATCCCCCCAGCCTCCGCTTCACTCCCCTGCCCTGGCGTCACCCTCGGCCCCACCACCATCATCCGAGCCCAGCCCAAGGGTCAGCCCAGGGCTCCCGTCCCTCAAAGCCACGCTCATGTTTCCTGCCTCGTCCCAGCCCTGCCGTGGCCTGGCCCATGGCATCTGGACACACCAGGGGCTGCGGAGGCACCGCTCCTGCCCGGGGTGCTCTGTCCTGGCTCCCCCAGCTGAAAGCAGCCAGCTGGACCTGGAGTCTTGAGGTCTTTTGTGGAAGCAAACTTCTGACTAGCTTCTCACAGCAACCCAACTGCACAGGCAAAGCCAGCTTTATCCTCACACTGCAGCTGATGGGTACCTACAAACTGTCCAAACCCTGCTACAAACTGCCCAGACTTCACCCACTCACACTGAGCTGCTGTCTTACCCTCCGTACGACATCTCGCAGACAAGCCTTCACAAAGTAAGCCCCTCTTGCTGCACTAGTACATCAACAAACGCCTGCACGTCGGCTCCCGTGCTCTCCCCGAGGGTCCGCTCTGCTCTACCCACTGGCAAGGACCTCACCACGGCAAAACACTCCAGCGACTGGTGCAGAGTTGAGATTGCCTGCGCGGATCAGGCTCTTCTCTCTCACCTTACGCAACGCAGGCATCCCCAGCCTCCCCGTGGTGCTCGGCCTGCGCTTTCGTCCCCCCAGCTTCTGCTCGTAGTGCCCCGCAGCCTGGCCCCAGGTGAGCGAAGCGCTTGGAACGCATGTGATGCTCGTGTACGGCGCGCCCACCTCCACGCTGTACCAAGGCAGTACCATGGACCAGAAGGGCAGAGATGGTGAAATAACGACAATATGGAAGACAAAAGATGAAACGTACCACCGATCACGTAGCTAGCGAGAAACATCGTATTTACTGGTTGCTGTGCCAAGTGCACATACCATTCCACAATGTCCCACTCTTAAATCCTTTTTGTAAGGAGAAGAAAGCATCAAAGAATTCATAAATTCCCCACACCAGCAGTATTGAACAACGAATTAAAACTACAAAGCAGTTAGAATTCATGGTTAGAAAAAAGTTCAGTCAAACAAAGGGCAGACACTTGTTGAGAAACTGAAGGTAAATCTGCTTGCCAGACCTGAGAAGACAGACTCTCCTGGGGCTCACCAGCCACCCCTGAAGCATCCTTTGGGAGAACTTCTTTTTTCTAGGCAAAGATGATGCTGGGATACCAGTTACAGACTTTCTGAGATGAACAGGACTACTCTGGAAACTCAGCTCTGAAAGTCCTCACTTCCCCATCCCTAACCCTACCCCAGTCCTGTGCCTGAGCACCAGGGGTGAGGTGTCTGACTCACCATAATCAGCTTGTATCTGGATTTCAAACAGTATTTCTAGTTTTCATCCAGGGGCTTAATGATCATCACAGGGACTTAAGGTTCCCCAGATGTCTCATTCTTGGGAAACCTTACAGAACAGACACTACACGGCATATTATAGTCACTCTGAGTGGAAAAAAAAAGGAAGGAACAAAAAGGAAAAATAAAAAGGAAAGAAAAGAAAAAAGGGAAAAGGGGGGGAAAAGGGGGGGAAAAGGGGGGGGAAAGGGGGGAAAAAGGGGGGAAAAGGGGGGAAAAGGGGGAAAAGGGGCAAAAAGGGGGGGAAAGGGGGGGAAAAGGGGGAAAAAGGGGGGAAAAGGAGGGAAAAGGGGGAAAAGGGGGGAAAAGGGGGAAAAGGGGCAAAAAGGGGGGAAAGGGGGGGAAAAGGGGGAAAAAGGGGGGAAAAGGGGGGGAAAAGGGGGGAAAGGGGGGAAAAAGGAAAAAAAAAAGATCCCACAGCCATGGATAAATAGTAAATAAACAATTCTACAGCAAAGTTCCCATTTTCTTGTTGATGGTGTCATTCCCTTGGCAGTAATCCATTCCCAGCAGGTTCTCATGCAAGTAGCACACAAGCATTTGGGTCCTGGATGTTTTTCTGGATGCCCTGAGCTGGGCTAGAGTGGCTGGTTATCACTGGATATCGCGTCAGGCCAAGTGGAGGGGAAACTGGCAGTGGCAGAAATAATCACTTGTTAACCACGAGCAGAAAGGTTTAGTCCCAGGCAGGGTACCTTGGTGCTGGGAAGCTGTTCATGCTCCATTGTGAACATTTCTCCAGCACAGTGTATTCAGATAGATGTGTTTTCATTAATTCTTCTTTGGCTGACCTTCTCTCACATCAGATGAGTGGATTTACTCTGCCTTTGAAGCGCGTGTTACCATTCTTATTCTAAGAATGTGCAGAGACTGAGAGTTCCAGCATCTCACGAGAGACATTGAGGAACCAGTACGAGAAGGTGAAAGCTGCTACCTGGAGCCCAAGATGTAGGAACTGTGTCAGCAAGCACCCCTACGTGTCTCCAGCCTACCAAGATACATCTATCAGAGGAGGAGGAGAAGGTGGAGAGGGATAGACATGCGCCTTAGACCAGCACAAACTGAAACTGAAGGAGGCCCCAGGGTGGTGCTGAAGCTGGGGCAGAACCTGGCACCCTGGGCATGAAACGCAGTGACCAAGGTGACTTTTTTTTGGGGGGGGGGACGACTCCTGCCACTGGCACGGGGCCAGCACAAGGCTGGTGGCCCCCAGCGCTGGCCAGGCCCTGGGCTGCAGGGGGAACCACAACCCACAAAGCAGCTTACACCACCACTGTGTAACCCATCCATCTGTGGATAACTGCACAAACCCTACCAACCTGCTGGCTGGCTGCTGGCACGTCCGCGGGCACCAGGAAAAGAAAGAGCCTGGTCTCTGATGGTTCACCGAGGGAGGCCTCACTCTCTGCCACTGAATTCCTGCCAGTGGAGAAGCTGGGAAAACTTGGGAGAGCAGCGAGAATAATGGAACAGCAAGATATGTTCATGTTGCGGTATCATCCTGCATGGGGAGACAGAAGGAGAAAACAGACTAATTAGTCTCATTCTGCCTTTTCTTGTTGCTTCTGTATGGGTAAAAGTGAATAGCAGGGCCTCACCCAGCTTAGTAAGATAGTTTTCTCCAAATTTATTTATTTATTTATTTATTTATTTTTAAATGCACTGTGCTGTGGAAGTCCTGACCTTGAACTGGGAATCAAGCCATTGGATAGTCTTTCCTTAAACTCTCCAGCTGGTGAGGTCTGATGTCAAGCTTTTCAATTTAAAAGATAAGAGCTGCTGCCATAGTTTTCTTTGAATCTTCTTCCTAGAGAACACGTTCCCAGGTTTTGTTCAGCCAAAACCTTCCAGGTTCTGAATATGTTCCATTTTCATATGGGGCCACTACATGGGCTTTACCTGACCTGGAGGTAGCACCTCTAAGTTGGCATCTGGTAGGCGTTCAGACTCCTTAAAAGAGGCCTCTGTGGCATCTTAGACCCACCACGGGCTGTCCAAGCTATGCCCATGGGACACAGGATCTTTGAGAGACATGCACTGGGGCAGCACCTGGTAGCCAGGGAGGTACTGTAGGGCACCTCAAATAAAATAAAAAGGTTGTGAGCGAGTGTATCAAACACTTTTATAGTCAATAGCAAGAAAAGGCACTTTACAACATGATTTACTTCCTCCTAAAATCAATGTCTAAAACTAATCAGAGGATTGACACACTGAAAGTGCTGATCTTGCTCTACTGGCTGTGAGGAAAGCCCAGGGGGACTACATCAGGTGACTGTGTTGTAGACTTCTAAAGCTAGGTGAGATGACTTCACCCAAAGCTACATACAGGTGGGCCTCTCCTTGCTAGTTACCTGCATGCATAATTATAAAATGAACTTCAGTGATCTGAGTCTAACAAAAAACACATTTATATACTGTAAAATAGATACAGCATAAGTTCTTTTTACTGATTCTAGAAATTGGGTTAATGAGCATTTAAAAATAATCGCTTGTGAAAATCTTTACAGTCCAAGTATCTCTACTACATAAATTTAAGTATCATTGTAGTACACAAAATTGGATAGTGGTTGCTATTATAAATGGACAAGATCTCAAAACTCTTACTTACATTAGAACTTTACTCATGAACACTTCCATTGGTTTTCCATTGAAATACTTACGGAATAAGATAAAACTCCATGACCCTTACTCAGGAATGCCCATAATCACATACTTAGCTTTAAATGGAGGGCCACTGAAGTTGATGAGACTTCAACACACAATTAACGTGCATTGTTGAGTCAGGACAGGTTCCTCCTGCAAGACGGTACATAGGAGAATCTGGGCCAAAAATGCAACTGTTTCCTTAAGGTTTGAAATAACATCAACTATTTGATGAATCAAATGACTACATTAAAACTAGCATTTGCTAACTATGTTACTAATTATGATAAGAACAAAAAAAAAAAAAACCAAAAAAGGAAAATATTGCAAGGTGTAAATATAGGAATGGGGAAAGAGAAACTGAATGCAAAACTAGTAGCAGGATTCATGGGATTTTGCAAGTTCAAAATGTAACTGACACATTTCTTTGTTGCTGTTAATTATGTTTTGCCTTCATATTAACTGCATCTCTTTGATGAATATTTTTAAAAATAAAATAATGGCTATCACTCAGGCTGCTTTGAAGTATTTCTGAGTTGAATGACTGGTAGCATTTATTGATTTCATAGTGTGACACTAGAAGTTTTGATATGGGATTTTAAAAAATGATATTTGAAGTTAAAAGAAGACATCTTGATTAAAGCCAGAACAAATTGTTTGGCTGAGATTCAACCTCTGGTTCACATGCCTTTCCAAGCTTGTAGATTCACTTGCTTGCTAGGAAAAGCCCATATGCTTTCAATAGATGAGTTAAAAATTCATGCCATGGAAGAGCAGGAAACTGCTTCAAAGTTGGGAACCAACAGAACAGCTTAAACCATAAGGGAAAAATATATTCATAGACATTAGATAGAAGAATGAGGTAGAAAGGTCTTGTGTTTAAGGGGTTCAACTCTGAGCCACAGACAGCGTGACCTTGAAACAAATCCCATAGTCTTCTGTGCATCCGTTGCCCATATGCAAACTACTGATAATATCATTCTCATCTTCTGCTTTGCAGGAAGCTGTGAAGATGAATAGCAGCTATATGATGCTGTAAGTCATATGGCTGGCTAGAGAGATGATCTGTTGGGTTATCATTTTAAATCTCAAAGAGACTGCAATGAATGCTACCGATCTGGTGGGTGCAATCACTCAATGCCAACCATCTTCTGGGTAATTCTAGTTCAAAAGGTACCTCAGAGACCCCATCGCACAGGGAACCAAGTCTCTGTGCTGGCTGCTTCTGGTCCTTGCTTAACATACGCATGGCTTCTCAAGGTGAGGGGTGAACATCTAGAAAAGGACTGGCTCATACCTGAGGGCTGCTCAGTACTTCAGGATCCAGAAAAGCCCTACAGCTGTCATCTCCTCTCCAGTCCAGCAAACCAGGACAGTGTCCTGTGCAGCTCAAAGGAACAGGAGTGGAAGTAGGAGTCCCTCAGAATGAGCCAACACCACTAAATCTTCACAGAGATCGTCTGCTCCAAAGCCACTTGAGTCTCATTCTTCAAATAGGTGACCCAAAGCACCTGCTCACAGGGCAGCGCCTGCATCTTGGGAGAAGAGCATCACTTCTTTTCTTGACTTTCCTCCATTTGTGGTGTCACTGGGGATGAGACTGACTTTTAAAGGAAACATTCACTAGTGCCATTTGGGAGGGTCATGAAGAAAAAATGCCTTGTCAGTTTTGCAATGGAAAATGTAGTAACTCACCAGCAGGCTATTGACTGAGTTGTTAAACTCTGGGGGGAAAAAAAAACCTGTTAGGTGAGCTGGTTAATATCAAGGCTCACCACTCACTTCTGCATACTACAGACCATGTCAAAAGCTTTCCAGTAATCAGTAGAGCTTAAGAAAAGTCTCTGATTAACTTTTCTTTCATCTTTCTCTTTTCCATCTGGTGTTAAAGATCAAACCTTCAGTTCCTCTACTCTTTTAAGCCTTGCCTGTTTGACAGCAAACTTCTCATCCATCTTAAATCTAGTGTGGGCTAGAATGTCTTTCAGCAGTGGCTAGAGGGTAGATATATTATCAGATACTAACCATATTGCTCCTGCTCTTTTTACTTTAGCTCTGTATTTGTTATTATAGGATATATCCGGGTTTTCTGAGTGTTCAGCTTCTATCCCTCTACTGCAGGATAGTGCTGTGCTGCTAATGCTTTGCAAATCACTGCATCATCCCGTTCCAGTTTTGGAATGTCCTATCTGTGCTTTGCATAGCTTCTTCCAACTTCACCAGCAGGCCAGGACACCTGTCTCCTGGGACCTTCAGCCTCTGTGCTGGTGAAGACACTACGATGTGGGAATGATGACGGCTTTGACAGTGCTGGGGCTGCAAAGCTTTAAACTGCACTGCTACCGACCACCTGCTGGGTAAAAACAGCCCCCTCCCCCTTGATAGAGGCTGCGGTAGGACAGGGGTGCTCAGCCACCCTTTAGAGATCTTTGGCTTCTGGCGGGGATACGGGTAAAGACTGCTGGAAGCACTTGGGTTGACTTAGACCTGGCCCGGGTCCTCCTCCCATGGCACTCTTACAGCTATTCCTTAGCAGCAGCAGAAAAGCAGCTGTAATTATTTGCTCCGTGGCTTACACAACACAGAGCAAGAGATAACGCCCCTCCCCCAGCATACTGGGGGCCACCAAGGCCACCAGTTAATGATACAGAGTAGTGGGATAATGGTAAATAGAAGACCATCAAGCTGATTACATTTATTATTATTTCAAAATAGGGCATCTTTTTTTTTTTTTTTTTTTTTCTGAGGAAGAGGAATTCCAGTTCCTTCCTGGCTCTAGCACCTGACATCACTTGTCAGCTATGACTTCATAGTTCACAGAAGTTATCAAATCCACCTCAAGCCTATTTATCAGGCTAGTTATTGTACCAGAGATTCATAAAATGTCTTCATGGCTTTGCAGGGGGGAGGCAAACCACTGAAAAAGAAAGATGCTAAAAGATGTGGGAGGAAGAGAAAAGCTGCCTCAGGCAACTGACGCTGGGATGGCAATGCCCACCTCGGGATGGCAATGCCCACCTGGTACAACAGCAAGCCTGTGAAGGCCAGGTCTCTATCAGCAAATAGTGCAGCCCAGCAGCAGCAGATCTATGGGCACTTGCTGTGCACAGCGTGTTTGTCTCAGCAGGCTTCCTGCAGATGAGCTCTAGTCTGCCGAATTAGCATGTTGGGTGTAGTCCTGGGGAGCATTTTCTCAGGTGGTTTAAACAAAAGGAATAAATACAGTTTGTGTGCCCTCAGACCACTCGGTGACATGAACCATAGAGTAGCAACTGGCAATAATAATGATTTTTTCTTCAGTGGTGCTCTCCTGGCCCAAAGTTATGCACTAAGCACACACTCTTTCTATAAAAGCTATCATAGGATATATTTATTAAGTATCTGTGCTCAATAGGCATGACACTGGTTTGGGACAAAAGCTTTTCATGCAGCCTACCATGCCCCTCAAAAATGCTGCCCTGCAAACTCTGTGCCTGTGTAACACAGGGGGATGGAAACATGCTTTGCAAACCAGTTTCTAATCTTAAATTTATGAAAGAAGTAACCAGACTGAACTTGAGTACAGCCTGTCAGTGAGGAGAGTTATGTGGGGTCTTTGGGGGAAGAACGGTATGATGCCATATGTTTGCAGACCTGACTGCTTTGCTGTTCTGAGCCCAGACTGAAGAATCTGGGTGCTATCACAGCGTGAGCAACATCTTCCTGCTAAGAAAAGTGTAAGAAAGCACCTTTGGAAATGATCAGTTCTGTGTCAGAACCAAAATAGCTGTTGTCTGATGCTGACCAGTATGTAATACATCAGGAGAAACACAAAAGTACATTACTGGGCAGATGTAAACAGCCTGCTTTCATATTCTACTCTCTGTAGTTAGAGACTGATTTACATCCTAGAACACGAGGTTCAATATCCTTTGCACTATTTGTTGTATTAATTATAACATTAGGTATTTCTGATTTCCACATAAGGATCTAAATCTGAATCCCTCTAAACCTCAGCCTGAACAATTTGCTGTGGCAGACAGGCCCATGGTTAAATCACGAGTTGTGTAAAAAAGCATTTCCATTTATCAATGCTGAATTTCATACCTTTAACAATCAATTTAGCTGACACGGGAATTCACTTAAAACATTTCTTCACAATGTAATAGATCCTATGTGTGTAAGTTCATGCTTATATGGCGAAATGGCAATCAATTGTATTTACAGTTATAAACACAATTACTCTGCAGCATCACTGCTACCGTTCCTGCAGCTTGTGTTAGTGTGGAGGCAAGGACTGATATTAATGAGGACTGAGAGATGGGTGAAAATAATAATAAATGCAAACATTCTGATTAAACAGGAGGAGGCTATGAAACACTAAACCAGCTTTGGAAAGGAGCAACTCCTTGCAGTTTTCATTGGCTCATGTCAATAAATTAGGGAGGTGAATAATCCATCACTACAATATTTGCATTTTAAAGCAGCACAGCTTTGATTGCAGGACAGTTGTGCTGATAGAAAAGACTGGACATAACTGGAGGTCAGACATCCCATTTCTGAAAATTTGTTGGTTGTATGTTACATGCAGATAATGTACATGTTCTCTGCTACACAGTTTGCCAAACTGCATTTTTATTTGCTAAAGGGAACTGAACTATGAAAAAAATGAGTTGTTTTGAAGTTAACAATGTGCATAGTCTCCTGTTGAAATGCTTGGAGAATACACTGCCTTTCCCTACTAAAATTAATTCTGCAGCTGATGCTTGCTTGGCAAATCCTTAAATGTGTATTTATCATCTCAGAAAGTTTAAATGATGGCACATACCTCCTTTTTTTTTTTTTTTTTTTTTTTTGTTTCAGGCTAAGTACTCATCTTGATAAATCTAAGTTTCCCATAACTTGGCTAGTGTATTAGCCAACTTATTTGCCTCGCAGAAGTGTTTTCAAGATTAATTGGTTAATAGTTTGCACTGCTTTGATCTGTACAGTCCACATAGTTATTATGATTTATTTCATGTGTTTGGTAAAAGTTTAAAATACTTTCCCCCAATAATACAAGCTTTGATTTCCGTTTTTTAAAAAAAAATATTCTAAACTACTCTTTCAGTTTAGGAAAAGCTACTTCATTCCTGATTCTCTAAAAGCATGGAAAGATGTCAAGTTTTTCAGAGCTTCTGCTGATAGCAGGAAAACTAACACAGTCTGGGCAGAATCAGCATCATCATAAATAAGACAGTAATGTTTTGATTTTGTGCTATTAATAATGAAATAAGCACCAGATTTTTATCCAAAAAATTAAGAGGCATAATTAATTCAGACATGCTTCAGGGTAGTTCTAACATGCACTCTTTGTTCTCATGTTTTTTCTTCTGTTTGACACAGTTGCTAGGATGCCACTGCAAAATAATACGCATCAGGATCATTATGACTGGGTTGTGGGGGTATGACGCAGCAGCACTTGGGGGACTTCTTTTCTCCTTCAGAACCTGATAATTCTGCCAAGCTGGGTGTGATCCCAGCCTCCCACACCAACATATTATTATGAGGTGGAATGAATGAATGAATGAACGAACGAATGAATGAATGGGAGCCTCCTGTGTGCCTGGAGGGAGAGCAGAGGCCCTGGAGGCCTGGTTACCCCAGCACATTGTGCAGTGCAGCGTGGCTGTCCCCAGCTCAGGACAGAGAGAGATCTCTCCAGGGGGGCATCAGCAGGAGGCAAACGACGCTTACACCTCTCGGTGCACACAGAAGGAAAAGCGGCTAGTCAGGCAGCTGAAGGACCAGAGACATTTCCCTGATACCTTTAAGCTTCTGTAAAGGTCTACCCTTTGAAGAAGATGCTACGACACAGCCGAGAGCAGACTGTATGGCCTGGGGTGGGAAAGCTGCTTAGCCAGCTTCAGTCCTTTTTGAAATATAAATACTTCACTGCCCTGGAAGAGAGTGGTTCTCCTCCAACTACTTTCCATTTCCCAAAAGCTTCATATTCTCTCCACCCGATGCATGCCATCTTTAGGTCAGCAAGAGTCGGGAAAACTCCAATTCCATCCAATGAATGTCATTAATCTTTTCCTTTGTTGTTTGCTAAGTGAGGATTTATTATTTTCTCAGCTTTTACTTATTTGCTAAGCATTCATGAAGCTGATGAATTGGTTGCAGTCTGCTTTGACTCCTGCCTACTGGCAACTGCAGACCAAGTCCTGAGGAGCAGGAGGGAACATAAGGGCTCCTATAGTCTCCACAATTAAGGATCTCTTAACTGATGAGTTAGAGAAAAGAAAAAAAGAAATCTGTCGCTCATCGGCAATTATTTTGTGGCTCTTACAACTAATTGTGCTAAGTCAGATTCACACAGATGAAGGTAGACTATTAGAGTGTTTGATTTGAACTATGCATCAAGGAAATGACCCATAATGTAATATTCTAACTTCCAAAGCCCACATGTAGCAAACGAAGTACAGGATTTCAGAGAATCTACACAACTGATTATATTAGCTGGTTTATCCTAGTCTCAAACTGCATCAGCTAGGAAACAGAGGCAATTTGTGTGATACAATTAACAGTAAAATTTAATCTCTCATACACACACACATATGCACATGTGCATGCAAGAATGGTCGGTCTGCACCAGAGCAAACAAAAGAAGCCAGGGGTTACGGGGCAAGGCTTTCAGCAGCAACTGTAGCTGTGTCCTGGCAGGTCCATAGGAGAACACAGCAGCTCTCACATGGCACTCTTGCTTGCAGCTGTGTTGCTTTCAGCTGACTAAGGCAGCTCGGTCACAGACCTGGCCAATATGATCATGCAACGCCATTAAAACAGTTACTGAGTCTGCTCCATACCTGGTATAGCATTCCCACAAGTCATGTCGTAAAAAGACCAAAGGACTCCGATTTTGTGCTCAAAATGCATGCACAGCATCCTGCCATCCTGAGCAGGTCTCTTTACCTTACCTTTACCTACTCATCTTTACTTTTAGAAAAGAAACTTTCAGAGCCAGAAGAAGTTGAAATCGGTGCCTTGCACTAGATGGCCATTCTCAGTCGTCTGTCATAGCTTCGCCCCTGCAGAGCAGCTAAACTGATCAAGCAGCTCCACCATGCACTGGGGTGGGGCTCACCTCTGTGAGGTGGGAATTAAATGGTAAATAGGCCTTGTGTCAAAAGCTTGATGTATTTCTTCTGAGCGTACGGTGGCTCTACTCCTCTTTGACTTCCCAAATCTATTTTCCTTACTGAGCTCAAGCCAATTGCAGGGAGTCCAATCTTAAAGTTTAACCATTCATTCCTGTGCCTGAAAAGGATGCTCTTTGACTGCTCCAGTTCAATCTCATCTCTCATTTACTCTGCCTGGTTCCCTCTCTGACCTGTGGTTTGTCTGTCATTGCAATTTCTCTCTGCACACAGAAAATATCCGGACAGAGAGGCTCTGTTCTTCAGGCAGGTCTGACTGTAGAGCAGGGCTGTCTCAGGCAGGGTACGTTATCCTCCAGCCTCCTGTGAGCATCCCTTTGCAGCTATGGGCAGGTGGACACACTAAGTGTAGCCTTTGCCAACATTCTGGGAGCCAAACCCCCATAAATGTGCTACTGGCTCTCCATTTATCTCTCCAGCATTGCTCTAAACTCAGTCTCCTGGACAAAACTTCTCACTCAAAGCAATGCATCTTTACTATTTCAACCTAACTTTTCCTTGATTGGGTTGAAAGGTTAAGTAGAAACTGAGCAGGATTTTAATCTGAGAGACTTATTATGTACTGAAAGGTACCTATTATATTCCTTTTAAAATATCATGTAAGACAGACGCTGTGTTTGAAGAAGCCACCTCCTTCATTCTCTCTGCCAGCCAATATTTTGAGCAGTCCAGCAATCATTTAGCCAACACACAATCTTCAACATTGCTTTTTAAATTGCAAGACATATTTTTGTGCATACTCTATTTTCCACTCTGAAACGACAATATAAACCTCTTTCATGTAGCTGAAACATGTCCTCTTGTCCCTATACTTAACTTATCCAAATTATATCTGAACACTCACAAAGAAGTCTAGGAAGGATATTGGTCTATTCTAAGACCTGCAGGAAATAAATACTGTGAAATATGCTTTTAATTCCTTTTGTTCTGAAGTTTTATGACTAAATGCTGTGCTGGTAACACAAGTTTATCAGGAATGTCTGACTCGTCCAGATCTTGAACTCTAATAAAATAATTCAACAGAGCCAGAAAAGGGGGAAAAGGGGGAGAAAAGGGATTAAAAAATGAGAAAGAAAAAGAAAAGAGGAAGAGTAAGCCAACTACAATATGAAAAGTCTAAATGTTACTTGGAACGTAAGGTCAGTGTTTCTGTCACAGCTGTAATATAAAAAAAGCTGATGTTGAGCTGGTAACATCTGTTATGTATCCCATGATTTCAATATTCCTGTTCACACTAGCTAAGGCTCTGGCCTTAATTATTTAGGCTTGGATCCTACTGGTTTTGCTTTTTTTCTCTGAAGACAGAATCTCTGATTGAAAAATACATTTTGCAGAGTTGATTGACATGGACAAATAAGGTCCCTAAGACTGCTGCTATAGAACATAGTCCTTGTCTCCTATTTTACAAAATACACAGAAAGAGATAATTTGCATTTGAAAATCAGTAGATAGAATGTATTTCTAATAATATGACAGTGACTCATTAATTAGAATGGTTTGCAACAAAATGAAGGATGATGGAAGCCTAACGCAACCTGGAGCTTTATTTGAAGAATACCCTGTTAGTGGTCAAGCACGTCAAAGCCCTCCCTGTATTCTCCACTGGCAGGAGAGTTCCTAAAGGACACAGTATTCACTTCTGAAATCTCAACATAAGAAAGGCAGGAATAATTTTAAAGCAGCTCAGAAAATAATACTGCAGGCAACTATGCTAAATGTACATAAAAAAAATCTAGCATTAGCAGATGCAATTGCAGTAATAACAAAATTAACTACGTTGAAAAGTGAACTCCCAAGATCTTGTGTGTGGATAAAAAAATGCCATGCTATGAATACCTAATTCACCTGCCTCTTTTCTTGGTTGATACGAGGTAGGTAACAATTAAGACTGTGTTTATAAAGCCCATCTGGTTACAGCTATTGTACCTGAAGAGCTGCTCTCCCCATCCTCCATCTGCTCGCCACTTCCCTCTGCTGCAAGTTGTTATCCTCTCTCATCTGCTTGCTTGGCTGCTCATATAATTGCTCCTTAACTCATTTCAGCCACAAAGAACCACATTAATAAGGACCTAGTACTGGCACTGTTAGAGTAACCTGCCTTGTTCCAACTGAAAGAGGTTGAGGCACAAGGCAAAAAGTTAGAGGTGACAAGAACTTAAGGGAGGGCATGTGGGAGCAAGAGCAGGATAGCAGCTGAAGATGATCTGTGCACACACACTAATTAGAAGCAAAAAGATATATGGCTTTGGGTATGTAAACAATTTACTCTCATTGGCCTTAGCCTACCAGAAATGAGAAAGAGTGAATATATGGGTCAACAAACACTGTAGTGTTTACACAGGGTAATTTGGAAAGTGTATCAAGCCTGGGTACATATCTTAAAATGAAACAAAACAGTATCCTTGCCATCCCTAATTGACCTGTTTTAGTGACTGACTGTTACTAGAACAATGTCTGTCACTGCATCCATCCTGCAAGTAATCCTGCACCCTCCTCTGAATGTCTAAATTGATTGAATTGATTGCCAGAGGAATACCAGCCAAGAGCGAGACACGTCACAAGATCACTATATCATAAAAATAACATTCAGCGGGGATAGATTGTGAAACCTAAATTAACAGCTGGGGTATGTTTCGGTTAATGTAACACTCCTAGATCTGCAAAAACGGCTAAAATATAAACAATATGGATTTTCCTTTTATTCCAAGTCTTAAAAGTTCAGTTGGTGAGGAAGCCAACCCGAACAACTCCAAATAATAAGAACATACTCTTTTGAGATGCTACTGAAGTGTCACAAATTGGTTTAGAAACCTGCTACCTTTTTTACTGTATGAGACATCCGGAGCATTTTATGAACACACCTCAGAGAAACTTGGCAGAGGCTTTGAGAAGCAAACAGAACGTTACTTGGAAAACATTAATGACCTTTATAACACCTGGTGCTTGATCCCAAGATAAACTTTCGGCAGCATCCGCCCCTCAAGTCTCCCAGCACTGCCAAGCAGAAGACAGGCAGAGATGGGAGGGTTTTCTCAGGGGGGGGTGCCAGGTGGTCCAGGTGCGCTTGGGGAGGAGGAAGGTTGGCTTGCGCCCACCACACTCCCAGTGCTAAGCCGTCAACAGCTAAGCAGGCTGGTGCCAGGCTGCACTAGCTAGGGCTGCTGCAACCCAGCTGCCTCTTCTGCTGCTTGGACTCAAGTTCTGCCATGTCTGACCTGGTACAGTCTAAACCCCAGGAAAGAAATGACAGTGTTTCATTCTTGCCTGAAGCTGTCACGTTTCATGGATTCTAACTTAAAGACCCCATTTTACATGGTTCACAAGGCTTAGGCATGGAAACAAGAACTTCAGATGTGTAGGAATGGCTAGAAAGCCTCTAGGAGAACCCAAAACTTGGGAGACCACCCTGTGCCTGCCCCCAGCCGTACTGGTGTTAGACCATTATTTGGAGAGAAAAAGACTGCCAGTAGCCCTGCAGCTTCCCTTATGCCTCCCCACCACCCACAGCCCAAGTACAAACAAGAGATCTGCAATAAGAAGTAAATCTTAGATGAACAAGCCCCTGGCAGAGTTCAGGCTGGCTCTCCATCCTCCTAGGTCAATGATCTGCCACTAAGCTACACAAGTGCTGTTGCAACTCCTCAGTCTGGTGAACTTTCTTATTACCAGCTACAGTTCCACCGTGCTATACCTCATCACCACTGTCCTACACAAAGAGGGGGAAATGGCTGGGGGAATTGGGTGGAAGCCATATGTTCACTTGCTTTAGCAACTTCTCTGTTGGGCCTTCAGTTCTCACTGTGAAGGGGAGGAATCTTCTGTTCATGCTAGATAATTGTCTCCTTAGCTCGTTACTCCAGTGCCTGTATGCTGTATCACAGGCCTGATGCTCTTCAGCTCAGGAGCCACCTTTTACACCGTGTGCTGTCTCCCATAGCTTGAGGCAAGATGTAGTCCAGGGAAATCCACCTAAAGTAACATAGTAGAAACCACCCCTGAAATAAGTTTACATTTAACTTCCAAAATGATCTCACTGAAGTACGGAGCTGGCTTACAACAAACGTGTTTTGTCTCTGCAAAGCTCATCGATGGATAGTAAGTCGATGCATTTCCATTGCCACTTGGTGTCCCCAAACCTATTAGCAGTGAGCACGGCTCGCGCAGGCTTGGCAGGGCAGGTACAAGCCGCATGCACAAATGTGATCTGATGCTTGTATTCTGTTTTGCCAGAGGACTGTGCTGACACCAGCTAATCTCACGATACGTGCCAGGGTGCTGAGCCCTATCCTGCTCAGCCTACACCGCCCACCGAGGCTGCTAGCTGCAAATTGTGACACAATGCCCTCGCATCAGACAGCCTGTTCCCAGGTCCACCAGGCCTCCAGAGGAGGGGAAATCCCTAAAAGCCAAGAATGCCTGACCTCTGGCGTTACAGGCCCCAAAAGAAACCTCAGCCTTTGAGCACTCCTTCCTCCTTCCCCATCTATACTGCAGATCTAGTCAGAGCAGTTTTATAATCTCCGGGGGTAATCCCTAGGAGATCGATACATTTTATGATAGGGATGACTGCTAATCAAAATCCCAAAGCTTTTCCCTTTCTACTATTTCCCAGGATCTGCACTTTCTCCCGGCACAGCTTCGAAACATTGTAACATGGGAGCCCTTAGCGCCCTGAACACCAGGAAGGCGTGCAGCGGGACCAGCGCTCGGGGACTTCACAGGCATTCGGGCTCCGAATTCCATGACGAGTCTCACGTATCACACTTCCCTCAAGAATGTGAGCAGGCAAGTTGGCCAGACAGCTCTGGCATTTGGACATGGGTATGGCCTGATTGACAGCTGAATGGAGTCAAAGAGGCTCCTTCTGTTCACTACAACTGGTTACAGAATTGGAGCCTGCGCTCCACAAAAAGATTTAATATCATTTTTGCAGTAATTGCCCTCACTTGTGTTAGTATTCATCTCCACGTACCCTCAGTGACTAATTATCAGTTCTGAAAAACGCCATTAAGTGTGTATCTCATCCTACTGAATTACTGAAGCCCCCCTGCCCCATGCTCTCCCATCCCAAAAAACCCAAACCAGCTGGCGTTACGTGGTGCTGGGACAGGGAGGCACCAGCCAGACCCTGAATTTCCAAAGGGCTAAACTCTGCTTCCCATTTCTCATGGGACACATGCACCTCCATGTGTACAGGGAAAACACTAAGTAGCAGCCGTTAAGAAAAAGAGGGCCGAGAGGGAGGGTTTTATTTTATTTCCCCCTGTTGGATTATTTTGTGTAGCTGGCAGCTTCGCTCTGTATTTTCAGTCTGCTTTCACTTTGGTTCTAGCACTTCCCTCTCTCCTGCTCCTCCCCTATACACAGTGACAGAAAAGGCTTAAAGAAACAACCATTTGTGGCTGTAAATTATCAGGAAGCCTAGAGGTAACACACTTTTGAAACTAGCTAGATTGCAAGTGGAACGTGCTCTTTTAACACAGCAAACTGCAAAACAAAATCACAGCTGCTGTAAGAGCCTATAGGTTGTTTTCTATAAGGCCATATTAATATTTTATATCACTGTCATCTCTGAGCGTTCTTAGCTGACTTGTTCCCTTGCACAATCTGGAAGGTGCAGTTTGGCAATGAGACGTATCAGTGGGGGCAATGTGGAATGGCACTTCAGCAAGAGGCATTGCACTCACGATGCAAATGAGTCTCTTGACCTTGAGCTTCCCCTAAGTGTGCGGTGTCACTGAGGGGGTTCACTGCAGCATAACAATACACATGCAGCAGGGCTGTGGAGGTGGCTGAACAGAAATAATCCGTCCCCTATATTCTTTATGCACAGAAGCCTATCTTATGATTACTAAGCATGCAGCATTTTTAAGGCAGCCCTGGCTCCAAAATATGTTATTCTGAGATAACACAATATGACTCAACACAGCAGCGTGAGACGGAGGTGACATGAGCACGTAAGTTGTCAAAATAGGTGACAGATGGAGTTGTGCTAAAAAATCAAGATATTTGCTTCTTAGTTTTTCTTCACTGTGCATCTCCCACACAGTTTTAAAAATTTACCTTGAAGTGCCTCTACATAATCTAATGTGATGAAAGAGAGAGAAGGCGAGTGAAAGAATGAATTGCAGAGTTGTTACAGATAATACACGACATATAGCAGATACCAGCACACAGCAAATAGCCCTGTTTGCTGACAACCTATACTGCTTTTGAATAGTTTGGCACAAATTGCCTATACATGCATGATGTATATTTTCTCCGTCTTCTTACAGCTCTAGCAATTTGAAAGGCAAACTCCTCAGCGATCAAGCTAAATGAAATAGATCAGTCCATTACAACAGTGTGAGATTTGGCACAAATCAGCAATGCCCGTTTACTTGGAGGACACACTGTCCTTCCACCCTTTAAAAGGAAGTGACATTACCTCCTGTTCATTTGATTGACATGTGTTTTGAGAGAGATATTACACGAAGTCACTGTACTACACTATGCCATTTCTCACATCCACATCAAAGACAGATTGATGCTTTTCTGCATTTCTTCATACCTAGAAATCAAATGCTTTGCAATGGGATGTAAGATCACCCAGGAATGGCTGTTGCTGTAATAGACCGTTATTTGCTCTGCAGAAGCACCTGATGCTGTAACAAACTCCATCCAGACAAGATTTCAGCTGACATCAGAGAAGCAACTACCACAGGACCAAGGCCCACAACAGTTCAAAACGCTCGAGTTTCAGACGGGTTTATTGAAAGCTGTTTAACTGTACATTTATTTTATGTCTCTATTTTTTACCTATAAAAAGAAGATGCCCAGCCCAGGATATTTATGCATTTCACTACAGATTTGCATCTACTAACGTTTCATGTATTTGCAAAACTGAAAGTGGTGAGTAGGGGAAGTGCTATGTCCCTTTCAATACCCCACTACCTCTTTGCTTGTCCTCACGATGTGTGTGTTTTGGGGGCCTCAGTTACAGACCAGCTAGCAGCGAGCGTATGGAAGCATTCTTGCTTAGTAGTTGCATTTATGAACATGCCTGTTTGGAGTCCATTTGGATATAAACAAAAAGCAACAATGAAGGTGACATCCTGACTAAAAAGGTGTGGCGAAATGGGAAATCTATTTCCCTTCAGAAGATGAAACACAGAAGTAAACCTGTACGTTTAGTGAGCAAAAGAAAGTGGCTTTGGAAAGAAGTGTTGCACCTTTAGAGAACGGTGCACCATTGACAACGATAGAAACAAGGAGCCGAAGTGAGGGACTTTACTAAAGTCTGTGTGTTCCTCTCCAGGTGGATGCATCATATCTGTTCTTATCCTCATACCATCACATCTAATACAGATGCTGTGTAGTCATGTTAATGCAAAATAATCTAAGCGGGGTTTATTAGCTCAGGCTGATTTACGCTGACCGTGGCTTTCTGTGCAAGGGTGGGTGGCATCTGGCTGGCTTGGCACATGGGCTTAGTGTCACCTCTGCCTTCCTGCAAAGACCATCCAGGTGTTCCCCCATCAATGAGCAGTCAGAAAAGGCAAAATATTGTCCGGTTTGATGGATCCTGTTTTAACCAGCCCCTGAAGGAGCATTAGCTGAGATTTTGTAGTCTGGAAAATTACCTGTCCCCAAAGCCACTGGCAGTAGCTGTTGCCACTGAACTCTTACTGCTACAAACAGAAGCAACAGGGATAATACTGCAATATAATTTCTGGTATGTGGCTGGATTACGGAAAATAACAAACACTGCAGAGACCCGTGAGTGTGCAATAGGCAAAATGAAGCAATCTTAGAGCAATTACTGAGGGGCTGATACGATTCCGTTCCTGCACGCTGCCGTGACAGGGCGTATGACTGACGAAAGCCCGGGAAGCAGGAAGGAAAAGGCAGTTTGTGCAACATCTGCCAGGCTCCCATATGGCATGTTCCAAACTCACTATTGCCTGATGACAGCACGCAGATTAGGGCATCAGTGTGGGTTGAACTGGAACTGATCTTTCACTGACTTTTGAATAACTTCATGGCATGGATTAAGAGGGGCGTGAAATTCATCTTCACATCACTGTTGATCCCTTGCCCATAAAAGTTATTCCAAACTCAAGAGCATTAACAAAGGGTATTTTGAAAACATACATAAGGAATTGAAACTATTTAGAGCTTTTATTTATACAGTCCACACTCAGCATAGCGCTTGATGCATAATTTAGCTCTTTTGCAACTCTGGGTCCTTATTGTACATTGTATAAACATGTATTTCAAGCCTCAGATAAGACTACCAGTAGCATTTTTTTTAACCCTTGTAGCACAATTAAATCCTTAGCACTCCATTGTTTATATCTATTAAGCTTAGAGCACTTGCAAGGGCTGGGGAACTTTGACCTCCCCAGTTAGGGGAACCAAAGAGCAGAAAGGTGATTAGGAAACCAAGTCCCCCGGCTCCCACGCAATGTCTGCAAAGTCCTTTTTTTACAGACAGTCTGAGGTACTGACCCCAAACCCCTATAATGTAAAAGCTATTTACATCTGGTGTTACAGCCACACTTGTAGCACGACTGAGCAACCCGCACCACCCAACAGGGGTGTGCAAAGCTGGTCTGTCATCACGCACGTTTCCCTCAATCTTTCATTTAACTTTCCCTTGCCTGTGAGATTGATAACTGGCATTTGTGCCGGTCCCAGGGACAGCAGCCGCGCAGTGTTATGTCAGCCAGGGACAGGCAAGCTCGCTTGGCATCATTTGGTACTCAATGAAACTTTGTAAGTTGGAAAGTTTCATTTGAACTCGAGCATAACTGAGTTTGTCTTCCCTTAAATAAGGGCTGATAGAGAGAGTAAATGGAGGGAGAAGACGAAAAAAAAAAAGAACAAGAAAAAAAAACCCACCCTAGTCTGCAGACCTGCTAGTCCTGTTTGGATTTTTTTTTTTGACTCTCCTGTCAAGACTTGCTGACAGATGAGCTCTGTTGAGTCTTACAGTGGTGATTTAAGATGTTACTGCATCCCTCGCTCCCCCCACCCTTCTGCTAGAGGTTACAGCCCACATAATAGGATTGGCAGAAAGGAATATTATCCTCTGTCTCAGCCATTCCAGTTTAAATTCTGGCATATTAGCTTAAAATATTTTGATGCAAGGTGCAGAAGGATGGGACTGGAAGGACTGTGGAGGTCACCTAGTTCATGCTCCCGCCTGAAGGCTGGATCAACTGTTCTATGTCACACCTGACAGACACTTGTCTGACATCTTCTTAAACACCCCCAGTGTTGGAGATACTACATGATCCACACGGCTAATGGAAATACTGAAAGGTGTAGGGCCTGCCGCAGAGTCCCATGAAAACCCACTAGTTTTAACCTCCCTTTCCTTTTGCTAGCAACCATGGCTTTTCAACCAATTTCCTAGATTTCAGGTGGAAATAGCATGTGGCACGACGTCAAAAGCCTTACTAAAACACTGTACGTCTAGTCTTTCTTCCCTGGAGAAAGACACTATGTTTGCTATGCCCTGTGACACAATCTTCATTTCCAGAAGCCCTGTGATTGCTCTAGTTTCTTATAGGAGCTACAAGGAAATTAATCAGGCCACTGATGTCCCAGCTGCATCGCATTTTGTGTGTTGGTCTGTCTACCCGTATCCCACCATGCTTGCAAATCTTTGACCTGAAGGCTACTGTCCCCTCCTCTTCCTAGTGTTTGAAGCAAAAAAAATAAATGTGATTTAGCTAAACTGGTTTCCTGCTATGCTTCCTCTCTCTTGTTTGCACAGGAACAATTTGCACTTGTGCTCTTAATACTGTTTCTTGAAGGATCTCCTAGATCTGTTTAAGGCTGTTTTTTTCTCAGACAAGTTTTCATAACCATGCTGTTTACTTTCCTAAAAGTCTTTCTAAAACTTTACTTTGAGGCTACATGAATGAAAGACAGTTCCTGTGTATTGGATACAACCCGTGTAGCTGTTCTTTTCCATGTCCTTCATAAAAAATAAGTTTCAGTATGTTTCAATAACTGCCTAAACCTTCTGCACCCTTTATTTTCCAATGAATGTCTAAGTGGGTGTCTTCTCTGTTTATATCAGATCCTGTGCCCCAGAGGAGTCAACTGATCACTCACAGAGGACCTTACATCCTGGATCTTCCTGGTTGCCATTGCATGCTCACACGGTAACAACATCCACATTCTTCTTCCCTGTGGCAACTTCAGCAGAAGCCCCTCTCTCTCACTGGGCCCTCAGAGCAGCCATGTGCACCCTTGACACCCAACACGCAGCAGGAGCAGAAGTGCCGACACAGGCTCTACCTTGCCAGCTCTGCTGGGTGACCTGGGGCAGAAGAGCAGCCACGAGCTGCTGGGCAGCTGCCTGGGGTGGGAAAGGGAGCCAGAGAACTTGCATCCCGTTCTCTGTGAAAAACATGGGCATCTCTGAAATCAAGTCTTCCTTGAGAAAGGCTGGGTTAAATTACAGGAGCGAGATCTTGTTAGGAACAGCACCCAGAGCCAGGTTCCCACGCAGCGCTCGGCGCCTGTGCTTCAATAGCGTGTGGTGAAAGGAGGGAAAGGGGGGGCGGGGGGGGCGGCAGAGCCCGGCCGTGCTGCCTTTGTGGGGACACGCATCTCCCCCTACGAGAAACGCACCCGATCCTGCCCTTGGCTCCCTTCCTACGAGAGACTGCTATTTGGGGTCACGCTGAGCACCTTCCATTGCCTCCACATGCAGACCTTTCCCATCGTTACAGGAAGCATCCTCTCCCTGGGGTGGCTTTCCACCGAACGTTTGGATGTGGCTGTCCAGGGTTATTTCCCAGGCTCTGGGAGCTGCTCAGGTGACTCCTGCGTATTTTGTGCTGCTACATTGTGGGGTTTTATTAAATGCCAAACAGAACTTGCCTTCCCCAGGAGATGAACTAAAATGATCTCTAGAAGTATTGGTATGCACAACAAAACTTTTACATCACCATTAGCAAAGCAGAATATTTCTGTTCCCATTATTTCAAGTTGAATAATTTAATGTTCACCCTTCTTAAATTTACCACTTTTAAATTAAAAACTCATTAAAATGTTTCAATAACAGTTAATATTAGCATAGCAATAAGACATACCAAGTGGGCATTACCAGGAGATAATTGACCTGATCTGTAAATTGGTGCCCTTGGCTTTACCTCTGGATGTCAATCAATTAAAGCAGTCAATCATCTCTGAGTAGTGCCTGCCTCAGCAGGTCTTATTGCTTAATCATATAACTGTTGAGCTAATACCATTCATATTTCTGGACAAAAAATTCCACTAGGAATTCCCATTCATTATCACATCAAAATTAACAAGATCTTGAAATGCATATTATATTATTCATAACAGAATACTCTGCCAAATGGCAAACGCAAAAATATATCTCCTTTCTTTCCTTTTTTTTTTTAAAGCATGCAGTTGTTAATTAGCCATTCTTTAGGATGATCAAGTAATTGAGATACAGGTTTTAGATCAGGTTCACAGGAAGTATGTGGTCAAGTTTAATGACTCATGAAGAGACTAAAATGTCACTGTATAGAAAACTGACTTCTGCTCAGCTGATATTAATTGCAGTGGCATCAGTGAAGTCAATAGCTCTGTGCCAATTTACTTCAGGTGAGGATCAGGCGTTATGTTTACAAGTGTGTGGAATTTAGTGCATGACTTTCAATCTCCCATATAATGAAATTTAGTACATGTAATTTTTTTTTTTTAACTCTTCAGATTCTGCCTAAAAACCTTTACTTGCATGAGTTGTTCTACTTAAGCTAATGACTTGGCAAAATATCACATGAATAGAGAATTAAATGGATCTGCCTGTGCCAGTTAAAGCTAACAGACTCAGACCCTTTGTGAGCTGAAAGCTGACTATACGTGTCAGAAAGATCCTTGCCTTCAGGACAGCAATGCAAGCAAATGGAGCACAGGACCTCAGTCCTGCATATATTTATTCATGTATAGAACTTGCTGGAAGGGGCTTGGGAGTGTCAAGCTAAGCACATACATACACATTATCAGGATCAGGGCCCTTAGCTTTCTTTTTAGATTCAGGCAAGTAGATGTGTCATTTTGAACATTAAATAGGGTGTAAATCAAATAGGCTTGATCATTACTGAAATGCAGAAAAGTTATCGTTTTGAAAGGAAGCATCTTGCTATTTTCTCCATAATGAAGGAGGAGACACAACATTATTAACGATAACTGTGTCTGGATTGTGCATTCAACCAAGATAAGAGTCAACATGTTTGGTAACATCAAAGAAAACCTGATACCTTAAGTATAAGAAGATTAGTATTTACAGTGATCTGTAGGGTTGGCTGTTCCAAGAAGTCGAACAGACACAGCCAGGAGGGACAATTAGTAATAAATTGGCACTGGGACTCTCTCCTGTTCTTGAAATCTGGCACTGTGCATAAACATGCATTTTAAGATTTCGTTTAAAACTTCCTGCCGCAGCTAGCAAGGCGATGTGGCTAAATGGGACTAGGCAGAAGTGCAAGTTGTTACAACACGCTGGGAAAACAGGGACAGGTTCTCCCATTGGCATAGAAAAGTGTCAGGTGTTTTGTACGTTACTTCTAATACTTTTGCACTGACCTCAGCACCAAAAATACGGATAGACCCCAAATTACCTCTATTTGTAGTTGCTGGAATTTACAGTCCTGCTTGGGGACTGGTAATTAGAAAAATATCACACGTTAAGACATTTTTTTCCTCCTTTTGATTTAAGTAGCAATAGCAATACTGAACAAACAAATATAATTTTAAAAGTATCCAGGGAAAGCAGGAAAGAGTGGGAAATTTCTATGCCTGATGTTCATCTTAGATGTGTTGGCATAGCTCGTTGTGAATGAAGTCAACTTTGTAATCTTTACAGGTTGATAAAGGAGAGACTAACCCATTGGAGATGGAAAGCCAGGAATATTTCTGCTAAATTTGACATTTGCACCTCACATCATTATTGGATGCAGTGTTACTTTCACTGCAAACCCCACTGAAATCAATAGGATGTATTGATGGTATTGAGCCCTGGAAATTACCTTTTGATGAAACGGATCTTCATGATATCTCTCTGCAGTAGATAGTGTCACTAGATCCAGTTACAGATGAGAAAAAAGTTTAAGTGATGTGGACAAGGTACACTCTAGAGGTAACCCAATGCACTTGCTAGAAACAATTCCCTTTTATTTTAAGGTTAAAAGACAATAAATTGGTAATACATAAGCATCGACTCTTTCCTTCTGCTGTTCATGTACCCTCAAAGATAAAAGTCAAACTACAATGACCACACGTGGTGTCATTGTGAAAGCTGGAAGCCTCTAAAAATACTGCCTGCACTATTAGAAAAAAACCTCCTAAACCCCCTTTCATTTAGGTCAACATTGTCAAAGTTTTTCAGTATAAAATCTTTCATAATAAAGAGAAATTATAAAGAAGTAGGGATGTGTTCATGAGTTTAACGTAGTATGGGCCTATACAGGATCAGTCCCTACAATTCTATATTAGAGGAGAAATGATGTATATAAGTTGCTTTTAATCTAATTTGCAAAAAGACTGTAATTAAAACATTTTCATATTGGATAAATATTTAAAAATACTTTGTGAAGAGCCTACTGATACTTCCTTTTTCACTGGTGACTGAGCATGAAGAACAGGGACAGAGTTCATTTAAACTCTGGCACAACACAAACTTCAAAGAGTTTCAAAGGTTTATATCACTTTTCCCAGATTATATAAACTACCAAGCCACAATTACACAACTCATGGCTCTTTCCAGAATGATCCTGGCTACACAGTTATTGCACTTGTGTTTCTTTTTGGCTGAAACATTAAATATTTGTCAGTGCAAAATTATGTGTATATAGGAAAACAGTTATTATTAAAAAGAAAAATAAAAGAAAATAATCACTCATAATGGTGCAATTCTTTGCCTATAACTAAAATGTAAGATTCTGAATCTACATTATCAAAATGCACTCTGAGGAGTTTCTTTCAAAATCCTGGTATAATATATACATTTTTGGATTTGAAAATCATGCATCAAGATGTGTCTTTATCACACTGTAGCGTTAAAAGCTTCTGGGAAATGCAATATCATCTGCATCACTGCACACCATAACGCTATCAGTCTAGGTGTTGGGGGGGGGGGTGATGGGTCAAACCTTTACCACAGTTCAGATGTTTGGGTGTACACCCCACAAAATCAATATGAACATTTGGGCCATATCTGAACAAATCAACATTACTTCATTTGCAAAACTAAACTGAAGGAAATGTTAAGAACAGCATTTCTCACATGAGGTTTCAGTAATTCTGCCTTTGTAATGGATACAGCTGTAACAGCCCTTTGGTATTTGGGTAGAAATCTGAGTAGGGTGTTCAGAAATGTGTAGCATTTAATATGAATCAAAGTACTCTGATAAAAAAATTTGGCCCTTTGCTGCTTCTTAGGTTTCCGTCTATTAACTGACCAGGTTTCTCCAGCTGCCAGCACGGGTTACGTTGTTTAAACACAGCAGCCCATTTTGGGGGGAATCTGGTGCCATGTAGCTCAGCAGGTGTTAAACCTCTTCATTGGGCAGTTTAGGAGCTCATCACGCTTGACCATTGGTTATCAAAGATAGATCAAACATCAGAACGTGGGACTAAAACCTCTTTTAATTAATGAGATAATACAAATCCAATTCTTAACTTTACCGCTTGAACCTTTCTCCACAGCAGGGTCAAACCAGAACTCAATTCAAACAACCTCAAATTTTGCGAATGTTTGGATTCAGCTCCAATTTTGGATCTAAACTTCATGGCTTTGATCCACTTGTTATGAAGTCTGATCTCATCCTGGATAAGAAGCAGCATTACTCAATAAAGAGTGTGACATTGGGAAAACCTGCTTGACAAGCAAGCTTGTTTAACCAAGAGACAGAGGTTGCCAAGAGCATGAGCCAGGAAACAGTTTAACAAAAATCAATGAAGAAATTACAAGTGACTAATAAATTCACACAATGAGTATAAGCAGCTGAAACTAGAGAAGAACCAGAGATAAAGCTTGTAAACAGCCTGCGCAGAGGGTGGCACCTCGCCGGCTCCGTTAAAGCGATGGGCTTTCACCTGGTTAAAACCCAGGGGACGGAACAAAATCTGCTGCAGGTCTCCTTTGGTTTAACGGTTTAATTGCTAGTCCCCCCAGTTTTGCCTTGAATCTGTTTATCAGTTGTTCCCCTAAACAGAAGTGTCTGACAGAAGATCCCTCTGTAGAACACGGTAGTTGCACCACGTGAAGCCAGAGCTCGAACAGAGTAAGTCAGAGAAGCAGCTTTTCTGGAGGAAACAGAGATGGCCTGATCTTGAACAGAGAGGCCAGCTACTAGAAGGACATTGCACAGCCCAAGAAGAAAAAAAATTAATGTTTCTTTTGGGGAGTCTGAGGTTTTTACCTTCCCATGGAGCTCACAGCACTTACGGAAACTGATGAGGAACAGCTATGGCATGAGTCAAGGTATTATTTTCTCTCTTTTTTTTCTTTTGTCCTGTCGGCAGGACTAGGTGTGAGCAGTGGTTAAAGCACTCTTCTGCCCTACAGCTGTTATGACACAGTAATTTTGATTTAAGTTTATGTTCCTGACTCTTACTTTCCCAGGCCATACGAGATGTTGTGTGACATTTGCCTTAATTAGAAGGACGGAGAAGGCAACCACAATGGACCTGGATTTGATGGCTCAAAACACATCACGCTATGCAGAGCCCTGTTACACACCAGATTACTTTTTGATGCTGTTTGTGCATCTACTGCATTCATGTATTTCATCCTGCTCCAAGCTCACTGAGGCTGTGCCGTCTACGGTCACCCTGCACCTTCCTTCTCCCGGCCCTCACCGTGCAGGGACCTGCACTGCAGAAATGCTGCTGTCTCACCTGACGAGGACGCAGAAGCTGAACTGTGATTCCTACTAACCTGTCGGGTCAGCGTTATCCCGACAGCAACAGGAGTGCTGGGACGGTGAGGTACCTATTACTCAGCAAACCACACCACTACAATTAATATGGAACAAATCAGTGAATAAAACGACTGCAGGCACTTAAAGGCAGAACAAGGTAAAGAAAATGGCAATCTGACTGCAGCAGGCTTCAGCAAAAGAAAACTCTTTGCTACATTTAAATACACAATATTTCTATTTCCCAGCCTCTGGAAATCCGAATGAGCCCCATGTCAGCTGTGTCCTGGAAACTCCCAACAGCATTAGCCATACCCATTGCACGCTCTCCTTATCAGGACACTTCCATCTCCCATGCCCCACGCCATCTCTGGAAGCTTTCCCCAGTTGATTTAGTAACAGTTGAAACTTGCTACCAGTCATCGGACAAGTTAGTTTGGATCATATGGCAAAGTGGGTCTCAGGGCTGTCTGAAACATGTTCAGGGACACGTTGAGCCGGCAGGTCCCTTCCCCAGATCCCTCCACAGGGCCAAGCATCACCGCTCGCCCCTGCACGGCACCGCGTGGCCTACATGCAACATCGCTTCAGATTCAGAGGGAACTGGGATGAACAGCAGCGGTCCATGGTCGCTTCTCCCCTCCCCTGTAAAAAGTGTTTTCCAGGGCTTCTGCTCCTCACCATTGCACCAGCTCTAATAAAAATGCCGTTTCCTTGTGGTTTTCAGCAAGGGCTCATTTTCTAATGGGAGGGGAAACATTTTCTGCTTGGGATGTTAGAGTGAATCAACTGCAAGCATGTATCCAGCTATAAATTTGACTCCAAAATGTGTTGAAAGGTTAGATTTGTAAAAATGTAGGCAATTTGACACCTCAAGATCACAGCAAACACGAGGCCACAAAATCGAGCCTCCATACTGTTGGTTAATTCCAGAGTCCCAAAAGCATCTCTTGAAAACTATTTCCATGGGGAGCAAAATTACTAATGTAATTGGAAACACTGGAGAAGTAATGGGGAATGAAAGAGGATAAAGAGAGGCGGAAAATACACACCAAGATGCATACATAGACATACAGTATAATTAGCTTCAGTCTATTGTATAAGAGTCATAACAAATGAGTCAGCTCCTTAGGTGGTGTAATTGGACTTCAGTGGACCAACACCAATTTATAGCAGCTGATAATTATGATATATAATTATATGGATGGATTCTGATCTGTATAAATTGTTAGTAAACTTCAATGAGGGCAATAAGGTCAATCCAGTGAAAAAATTGTGCAAGTGAGATACAAATCAGATGCCCAATAAAGTACCTTATGTTCACACAGCTGCTCTTATCCCAGGCAATTTTTTTAATGAACTTTACGTAGACAGGAATTGCTTGGGGCACCATCAAAATGTGGTCATTTCTCTGATGCTACTCAGCAGTTCTTGAATATTTGCAGAAACTGTGTATGCTAGCTGGGAATGGCAGGGCAGGAAAATGTTACTTCCATTTGGAAGTGCAGGGGAAATACTGGCTGGGAGGAAGAAATTACCCTTGCTTGATTTAGGATGGGGTACCAGATCTGATAGCTACGTGCTTTCAAAATGCATCACCTAACAACATGCTAGAGCTCAGTGCCTTTTGCCAAATGAAACTGTCATTCCCTTAAAAATTTGGAGGTGTGGGTAGAGTTGTGTGCAGTTCTCTCTCCAGTATGAAATGAGTGCAGAGACTTACCTTAGAGCCTGTGTCCAATAACTCTGTCTTTCAGCCTAGTCTGTGAAACTTGCCTATTAGTGAAAAAACAAAGAGAACTCCAGAATGAGCTGTTGGATTCGGTGTGTTGCTGGCTGTGAAAGCAAGCCAGGGTTCTTCCGAGAGCAGATAACAAACACATCAGGAATTGCTTCTGATGTCAAATCCATGTCCTTACAGCTAACCTCATTAAAGGCTCTATCTTCCTCCCACCGAAACCGATGGCGATGATTTCTACAGCTTGCTATGGGATGTCTCTGTACTAGTCAGCTTTGAGAGTCAAAAAATGCTTGGCTATCGCTCCACCTGCCACTTCCACCAGACCTCTGGATGTCTTTTGGGAATGGCTGAGTCTCTGCAGGTGTAGATCTAACTTCAGGGAGTGGCCTGGGGTAGGATCAGTAAATAGGTGATGCCAAGGAGATGTGCATCCGTCTCCTAGGGGACAACTGAAAAGGGACCTGGTGCATGGTGAACCACCATGAACACAGACCCAGGTGCTGCCCAGCTCTCACCAGAACAGCTGCTGCAGCTGCAAAAGTACCACTGCTGAGGTGTCAGGCCATTGCCCAACACTCTCACTGCTTTCAAAACAAACTCTCAGCATCCTTCATTTTTCACCCACCATCTGATATCAATGCTGTTCTCCATTTAAGGGTTCAAACCCCTCAACCGCACCTCGCTGCGGAACTGCACTGCACTGAGCCATACTGCTTTGCCACTTGGTGGAATTTTACATCGCACAGCTGCACCTCTGTCTGCTTCGAGGGTTTTTGCACTTTGAGCTACACCACGTGTGCCATGCTCTCTCCTACTACCTTCTCCCTCCTCCAAGAAGAGTGCCAAGATGGGTAAGAAGAGAGAGCAGCAAGAAGTTTCTCATGCTCATTGAGAAAGAGAGAGCTAGGAAGTCAAGAAACTGAAAAGAAAAACCAGCTGCAAAGAAAAACTGCTGCATCTTCCCTTGGCTTTCCCATCCCCACCCACGTGTGAGGAAGCACTGCGCCAGGAAGGAACTACAGCTCAAATCTCCTGATAATTCAGAGTTTCTCTGGAGGGAGTAGAAGCAACTAAAAAGGAATGTAAATGATCTTTGACCAATGACTTTTGTCTAGTTGTGGTTTCTGGTGCAGTATATGTGGTTTCTTGTTCGGTACGGTAATGAGCGTGTGTACAGCAATGTGTTCAATGTGCACAGTGCTGAGAGATTAGAGAGTGAAGGATGGCATGGGACATGTCAATATGGATCTGCAATGATCAAAGGAGGCTGTCTCTTCTGGGCACAAGTCTGGGTTGGGTTACAGCAAAGGAAAAATGTGAAGTGCTTCTTAATGTGTTTTCTCTGTATTCTCTGCTCTAGGATCACCGTAAACAGAAGAACATCTTCTTCCCTAATAATCTATTTCCTGCATATGGCTCCCCCAATAAATATATTAAAGTTTTGTTTGAAGTATACCGTTTGCTAGGAAAACAGACTTGCTGTTGTTTAAAACAATAATAATCACAAGTGCAGTTTAAAAGCTGAAGTAAGGTTATGCGCATATCTTTGCTCTTACTAGTTATCAGCCATGAATCTTGTACTTAGGTAATTATTAGAGGTTTCTTTTTTAAAGGGATGATTTACTTACCCTGTATCCCTGCCAGATTTTCTTTCTTTTTTTTTTAATATTTGAATTTTACACATTAAGTAGGGCATGCTCATTTTTCTTCTGCCTCTGCCCTCTTTTGAGTTATGAATCCCTTCAGTGAGTAATGAGCAGCTGGCAACTTTTATGCATAAGAAAGAAGATTCAATGAATTCCAAATACACTACATGGACGCTCCTTTTATTACATAAAAAAGTATAACATTTTTATGAATTGGGCCCACGATGATCTGGTATTAAATCACTGCCTCCTTTCTTCTCTGTGCTCTATTTATGCTCAGGGGACGTGCAGTCGCAATGTGTTATAAATTCAACAGAATTACTAATTAAAAAACCTACCGTACAAAAATAGAACAAAGAGCGGAATTAAAGCCAACAGGATCTGAGCCAGTGCAGTGGTCCCGGGGAAATGGTCTGGGCTGCAAGGCAGGTGATCTGATCCTCATCTGGGATTAACTAACGTAGCTCTCTTGCTCCAGATGATTTACAATCCTACAAACCCAGCCCTTCTGCAGACTTTTGGCAGCGGGCGCCAGCAGGGCTCCTGGCCTCCGGTTTCCCATTCTTTCCCCAAAGGGGATGAGCAGCTCCCATCGGTGCCATGAGAATTAGAGCCGATAGGAAATGAACAGCACTTCTGGTCTTGCTCAGTGGCTCAGCAGCACTGGAAGGACCGTGGAGGATTTTCACTGACGGAAAAGTTTCGCCCCACTCAGTGGCCAGAAATCTGGTTTGCCTGGGAATCGTGCTGCTGGGCACCGAGCCCTCTGCTGCACCGTGACAGCATGGCCCTGCTAGCCCAGGCGTCAGGGAACCAAGAGTTCAAACCAGAAATTCTCAGGGTCTCAGCAAGAAAAGGTGCTTGTTTTCTGCTAGCTTCCCTAATTACCTGCTCTAAAATGCAAGTGTTCAATATCAGGGCAAAACACAGACTCTAGAAAAGCAAAATATGTAAGGATGCACTGAGAGGATGCAGTGGGTAAGCTCATCCTTCTTTTCCCACTTCCAAGTATGAAAAGGTGTTCTACCAACAGAAACAATAAAAGCTGACAGATGCATACAAGTTGGCTGGCATGTCTATCAGAAAACCACATCTCAACACTGCCTGTGGGCAGACACCCAGCTGACCGGTGGGTCAGGGAAAAGTACGCCTTCGTTCTGCTAAGTGTCTTCAGAAATAATTATACAGCAGTGGTATTTACAAAGGAGTGTCCCTGGGATGCTCTAAGCTCCAACAGAACCAGGAAAAAAATCTGATTAGAAATTCAAAGTGGGAAAAAAAAATATTTAATCTTGCAATTCTCTCTACATGGCCAAATCTCCCACCCTATTCAGCTTTCTTTGCTGAATTTAGTTGGTTCTGTGCATGCACAGAAACCCTTCCTGTAGTGGGGAGAGGTGGTGAATGAAATGGCTACCAGAGCTCTCAGGAGAGAGCACAGGTTGCACAGGCACAAATACAAATTATAACAAGTTGTAAGAGCCTTAATCATCACCTCAGACTGCATAAATAAAAAGACATCTAGCATCAGCTCTGCCTGATAGACAAGGAAGTGTTATTGTCCCATACTATCTGTCCCACTCTTGCTATATAGCAGCATCCAAACCACTTCTGCATCGTGGTTCAGCTTCTGAACTAATGTGCAGGTTAACCATAAACAATTTCAGTCCACTTTAAACCTCTGGGCTGTAGGAATCAGTGGCTCAGCAGCTAATTCACAAATGGCTCAGTTGACCGTGCAGTGGGGACACAGCAGATAGCTGAGGGCAGTGACCTCGTCACTCAACCTCGGCTAATCTGTCCCCATTTGCCAGAGACGAGGAAGAAAGAAGACAAAAAAGAAAGGGCTACTGTCTGATGTCCCTTACGATTCAGCATCACACACAAAAAAGGTAACTAATCCTCCAGAATCAGAAGATGAGTTAAAAGTCACAAATTTCAAAGCATTTCTGGATTCTTAGCCGAGTCCCACAAGCCCATAGGGTTCCTTTACTGAAGGTTTTGCTACGACTCTCAACAGAAAGCCTGCTCTCTTCCCGAATTGCCTGACTTGTCACATAGCTCAGCCTTTTGCAGAGGAGATGCTACTGAAGGCAGACAGCACAGATCATACCTGAGTGTTTGTTATGCGGTACATACACAACCCATCTCTCTCATTCGGAAGAAGTTTCACTTACACTCTGAATTCATCTTTCCCCATGTTTTCTCTTTTTTCCCTTTAACTTCGGTCCAGAAATCTAATACATTGTGATAGAAGTGTCTGGATAAAACCCTGCCAGAAGTACAATGAGAAGCATGCAGGCACAGGGCTTCTGCACACAGAAACACGCAGCTCATCTGGAAGTGACTCTGATACTCAGCGCAAGGCATGGGGCAGCAAGCCCTTCCTGGATTAATTTATTAAGTACTTAATGGAGCTCCCCTAAGGAGCAGAAGCTTCAGAAGGAAGGCAGCAGAGGTGATCCTGCCACCCGGATCTGCCTCTTCTATTCCTTATAATACTGGACAAGTCCTTCCTTTACTCCTTGTGGCCATCAGTCCTCCCACACTTGTCCTGTTTGCTCAAGCCACGTGTTCCTGGGGCAGGACTCTTGCTGTATGCAGGTGGGTGGGACCTCTGGGCAGGCTGAAAGGTGATGCATGGCATAATACACCTGGTCACACCTGTGCAAACCTGGAATAGCCAAAACCAGTGGAATTTCTCTAGGACTCCATGATCTAGACTGAGATCTCCATGATCTCCACCTCTAGACATCCATGACCCAGATCTCCGTCTCTAGATCTCACGATCTGGATTCACCATCCAGTCAGCCAAACTCCTCTGCTCAACCACCCCAAAACCTCAAACTGCCTCAGAGAAAGAGGTTTAACCTATGCTAGGGAATCAGCTTTCTAGGGAACTACTACTTATCCCATGAATAATACTATCTCTTTACCATTTAAATTGCTGATCCGTCATCAACCACTTTACTCCCTTACGATAAAACTACCAGTCGCTGTAGCACAGGTGAGCTGCACGCCCCCTTGCACAAGCTTTTACAGTTTTGCTCTCTCCTTGCTGCACAACACCTGGTTCACATCTCCCCAGTTTGCAGGCAAAAGCCTAGACACCAAGAGGTGGCTCGAACACACCTGAATCTGGACGATTACTCCCTTTTGAAAACCCACTCTCCCATCAGTAAAGCTTGGGAAAAGCCAGACAGCTGGACTCAGTTTAATGCAGTTTAGCCGAGTTGTCAGCCCTCTTAGGGAGGAAAATACTACTCGGTGTGACTAAAAGCGGCACCACCTGGGCCAAAGTGAAGAGACCTTTGCAGCATGGCCTGAAGGTCAAACCCTGTTGGACTCGGAATCGGAGCGCGCTGTATCCCACCCCGCTGCAAACAGGCGGTGCTCTAACAAATCCCGCCGCTGAGCACAGCTCCAGGACCTGCAGCCAACAGCCCTAATTGAGGATTTACTTAGACAGCAACCAGTCTTCTGGAGTGATGAGAGGTGTCAGGTTTCCGAAGGAATAAGCTCTTTCTTCTCCCCATTGTGACCAGCAGTTTCTCAAATCTTGAGCATTTATTCGAGCGACCAACCTTCAGCAGCAAATGGCTTGAGTTTTGATGTTTAATGTTGCAGGGATATCAGTAGGCAGCTTTTCTTGTTTTCAGCTCTTTTAGCACACCGTTTTGCCTAAAGCAAAATATGGTTTCAAGCAGTCTCACTCCACCGGTACTTTCTCCTTGCCTCAGCTAACATCACTTGTGTATGTATTAAAGATGCTGCAGCAGAAGTTGATGCTACAGGGCTTGCTCACTTATTTCAGGTAGTCAGCAATCCAACTTTTAAAAAATGCACTTTTTATACAAAAGAATTTGTTCCTTTTTTTGTTTTACAACCCAATTTCAAAGGTGGTGAACACTTGGGGAGGGGGGAGGGGAGAGTCATGTGCTTGATTGAGACATCAACATAACATGACATTTTACAAAGACTGTCAATATGCCTCCTTAAAGAGACACTGCCATATTAGTTTAAGTGACTGGGTTTGCCGAGATTTCTTTAAGGTTGACTTAAATGTCAGATGCCATTAGTTCTGGAAGTTCAAACAGTCTACCCCTGTGAGCATCTGGTGCAGTGGAGGTTGAAAGGGTCACAGGTAAGCAAAGCCGTGCTAAAACACTGCCTACCGTGCCTACGTAAGGAAGCGGCTCCACAGTGAAATGCAGAAACCCAAGCGCTGTAGGTAGAGGATTGATGTTAATGTCTTCTCAAACACACCGCCAGGTCTAGATTTATACCTCTGCAGCTTCTAGCTTCCCAGCTGAAGTCTCACTCCTCTTCTTATCTGCATGTGAGGGGGAAATCTGCTTGCATTAAAACTTCAGAACATGTGTGTGTCTTTGAGGATAGGAAAGGTGAACTATTGATTAGCAATTGACAAATGCAATAGAAATTTTATATGGGCCGAGAAAGACCCATACATAATTTATAGCTGTGCCAAATATGAGTGACAGCAAACAGCAGGAGGCTTGAGCACAGTATTGATTACTTTAAAAAACTGAGAAAGGCACCGTGCTGAGGACTGGGAGGATAAAGAGGAGAGGCAACAAGCAGAGAAAACGGGAGCAAAGCCATTAAGGATGTTGTGCTACCAGACACTGCCAGACTAGGCAACTGAGGAGACAGTCAGGTGGAGGAGCACTGCTCTCTCCTTTCCAATCAATAATACCATGTCAAAACATAAAATGCATGCTTTTGCTCTTAAGTAAAATGTGTCTAAGATTTTTAAAAGCATTGATTCAAGATGGATCAATGAAAATCTAGGCGTATTTTCCTGTGCAAAAAGGGGGTAATAACACTTTGTAGGTAATCACACAACAGAAGAGATTTCCAATGCTGGTTATAAATGTCCTATTTATATTACAATCTTTTTGTCAGTTAAGGTTAAGAATAGTAGGTCAAGGAGTCTTGCACTGTTGAAGGGGGAAGGCAGACATGTAAATGTGGGAGCATGGGATCTCACGAATGCAAGGACAGGACCGAGCTTGAGCAGGAGAGGCTATGAAACACGGATCCTCTTCAGCTCCACTTCCAAATTGCTTCCATGTGCTTTTTCTCTGAACTTCTTAGCAGGTCCAAACCCCCAGACTTGAGAGCGATGCTCGGCTGAGAGGCAACGGATGAATGTGCTCTTCAGGGCCTGTTCCTGTGCGTATGGGATTTCCTCAGCAGCTGCTCGGCTGCACGGTCCTGGCAAGGCTGGGGCTGAAAAGGCCCTGCTACTGTAACTATTCCAGCAAAATTTGTTCTAGCAATTCTCATCTCCCAAAAGTATGTTTGGTGGTAGAGCATACAATGGTCCTCTAATTAAGCAAGCTATGCGAGCATAATCGCAGCTACAATTAGACTTTTGCCTAACAAGGGTTTGGCCAGCATAGAAATGGCAATAAAACCAAAACAGAAAACACATTTATAACTGGCATCATCTTACCAATACGGAGAAAGGCGGCTTTAAGAAAGGGGAAAAAGTGGATCTGGACTCCTAACTGTCCCTCAGAGAGAACCCAGCTGTGTTCCTGAGGATGAGCAGCAAATTCAAGCAAACAAGGTGTGCATTTCAAAGGCTCAGAGGGAAACAGAAAAATGAGCACCGCACCTGCAGAGGGCGGCTGGAGATGTGAAAGGTACCTCAGGGAGGGAGCTCACTACCCTTGAAAAGCCATCCTGGTATCTCCAGGGCACACTGGAGCATCAGGCAGATACCTGAGCTGCCTCTGGTTCCTGAGCAGACCCCGCTGAGTGCCGCCCTCAAGGGAAGCATTTGTGCTGCTGCTTGCAAAGCAAGGCGCTGGGCTTGTGACCACCGCGCAGCTTGCACTGGGGCTTCTCTCCTCGACCCATCAGCAAACAAAGTTTGGTTTTGCTTATTAGATTGGATCACTGAAATGGGACACTATGGCAAAGGAAAAGAAAGCACTCCTCTTTCTTCACTGAAACAAAAAACTTTGGAATAGTTTAGAAGAATACAAACTCCACAGAATGACTTAAAGCGAATCCCATTCTTAATCACTCATTCTTCAACAGGCACTGACTCTTGGTTTTTTTTTTAAATGCAGGTGAAAAACTATTTTTTTTTTTAGAGGCATCCCACAGATAGAGGTGAATGGCATAAGAGGAAGGACAAGAATTGTCCACGACCCACTTGAGCAATAGCATGTTTCCAAATCACCCAGACAGTCGTAGAAATAACTTTCCTACAACATTTATGTATCTTTTCTCTCTTGTTCAAAGGCATAATTTTTCCATAACAAAGCAATGCTTCACTGTCCTGAACATTTACATGCCCCTGAAGTTCTAATACCGATGCAGTAATTCCTCGGCATCAATAAAATATATTCCCTTTGCGAACTCCCGCTGTTTCCCTCATCATCAGTAAAAACTGAAAAGCCTTACAAAAATAATTATTTTGCTGCACACTGTTTTTCATTTTTGATAGAATCTTAACTGCAGACTTCTCTGAATGCACATCTAAGAAAAACCTTGTCATTATTTCCACTGACCTGAGTAATTAGGTAGGAGCCAGAACCCCCTGCCTCCTGACTGGCGAGATGTACCGCATAGAGCACACTTCGCAAGTCTCCCCTCCAGCAGCCAAACGGCACAGGCTATGGAAAGCAGAATGAGAGAAGCATCTGGAAAAGCGAGGGGCATAATCTAAGGGACTGCACCAGGGTGGGGACAAATGGCACAGGGTGGCTCATGATGTGGCCCCTCTGGAGAAGACTGGCTGCAGTGGGTTCAAAGCGCATCATGCACCCTGGGGCTCCTCCTGCATTCACCACGGTCGCCTGCTGCTCGTGCTCGCCTGGGATTCCCTCCAAAAGGGGCAGTTTCCCCCACCCCAGCTATTCACAGGGCGGTATCTGCTCCAGACTCCATGGTCCTGGATCTGGCAGCTGCGGACTGTGGCCGGGGAGCACATCTGGCCTCTACTCAATTTTTCTGCCGGTGTTATGAAAATGACATATACCTATTCCCTTTACAGTGGAGGAGATCGATCGGGCAGCTTATATATCCTGCTTTCTGTAATCTCCCAAGCTAATTAGCTCCCAAACAGATACCATGCCAGCAGGCCAGATCCCTCCAGCTTCACCAGTAAGAACAGCAGGTGGGAGAATAGCTCCACACACATTCCCTGCTTGGCCCTTTTCGGAAACTGCTTGTGACACTAATTGATCGGTGCCAGTAGTGATGGTGGCTGAGACGCACACAACCCACAGGGAAGCTGTTCAAAGCTCCGGTAATGAGTAACCTATTGCTGCTTGAAAGCACATCGGTGGGCTTTGAATTCTGCTACGATTACCTGGGCTAGCCAGACCTCCGTCCTCTCCCAGTGTTAGAGAGATGAATCATATTTAACCTATTTGAATTTTATGCTAACGACCTGGGGAACAAAAAAAAAAACCCAAAAGAAAAAAAACACAAAAAAAGAAGAAACCTCACTTCAAACTACTTCATGTTCGGCGGTACAGCAGAGGGACTTCAGAGAGAGCCTACTTGGGAGGAGGCACAGTCGACTCAGCACACAAAGATGCTCCAGGTTGTTGCCAGTGAGGGACCTGGAAATCCTGCTCTGCCGGCAGCATTGCTTCATGCATAAAAGCCCATGCAGGCAGCAAAGTTCCCTGGCCCCTGGCAGCAGGGAATGTCAGGGCATACACACAAGCTTCTGATGTTCTGGCAACCTTAGGACTAAAAAAGCAACCCCTTGGGAGCCTGCCCTGAAAGCACCAGCTACAACAGCCCTGAGACTACTCCAAACTGTGCTGAGGGCTGACACCCAGCTGCCCCCAGCATCAGGGGAGAGGATAAAACCTGCCACTCTTCAGAGGTCACTGGGAATTTCCGAATCAAAGCGGTAAATTTAAAAAGCTGAGAGCAAATCAAATGGAAACAGTACCATGGGTGCAGCTCTTTTCTGGTCACTACTGCTCATAATTTGCCATTACGCTCAGAGCTGATGCAGCTTTCAAAAACAATACACAGCTTTGTTGAATCATTCATGCAGCATGTGTTGCAGTAGACATTGACATTACAAAAAACTTCTCTGCAAACTAGCATAGTGGTTAAAAATAGAAGCAAAAATATACAACACCACAATCCAGAAATGAGCCAGGCCACAAGTATCCTAAAATACACCTGCATCACTTTGGATACCTCCAACGACCACTTGAAAGTATTGCCATTCCAGGAATTACTGCATTTGGGAAGGAGAGGTCTGTGATTCTGGGAAGCTTTGCAAGACCATGTCATCACCAGAGCAGGAGAGAAGTTGTATCAGCTGCAGGAAAATATTAGTGTCTCAATTGCAGCAAATACCTCCATGCAGAAACTGTTTGCATCTTTTCTTGCCCTGCCTTGGCAAAAGCTCAGCCTTAAAATAAACACCAATTGTAGCTGAAACACTCCCTTGAAATGACAGAGTCTACACTGAGTCCTACGCTAGTAGATAGGGGCTCTACTTCAAGAGCATCCTAACTTGTTCCAAGAATGAAATAAATTGCTCACTTAATTCTACTACCAGTTACTACAAAGAATTAATACTCACTGTTACAAGTCAACTGCTGTCTTACTTCAGACTCTGTGCACAGAGGAAGACAAATCTGACTCCTGGCCAAGCCTTCAATCTAGAGAACACACATACAAAGTTGGGTCCTTCACATTCCCCATACTCTGCAGATCTGTGCAAACGCAGCCCACCGGGATAACTTAGATGATGCTGAGACAGCTCGAGCCATGGGGACTGTCAGGACCTACAGAAAGCTGAGACATCCCACTTAGCTTGCCATTTTCTGTTCCCACCAGAGCAAGTGACACAAATCCCCCGCTCCCTCACAGAAAACACCAATTCCTCCCTCGCAGAGGAAGCTTCAGTCAGTACAGAGCCGGAGCTGTAAACTACACTAAGCAGGTTACATCTGAGCTCAGCGTGGTGCCGTCTGCCTCTGAACACCATTCAGCCCAGTGGCTTTCATCTACAAAGCCCTCCAGGTCCTCTTGGCTCGCTCAGAATCTGATCTGTTCGACAGCCGAGATCAGCGCCTACATGGCTGCAGTAAGCCATGGCATTCTGTGAAAACACACGGTAGCAACCTGGGGGACAGGCGGCTGGAGGACAGCATGCAAAGTCTGAAGATAAGTTTTCTCACCGCAGATTGCCCAGCCTTTGCTTGCAGCAGGCACTGGTATGAATGACCAACTGCCTTTCCTAGGATCGTGTGGGCAATTCAACCGTCTCTGATGTGGCTGCTGAAGCGCCCTTATATATAGTTTGTATATTCTTGTTAATTGCTGCAAGCATTTTATATTTACTTCTTTGAATACCTAAAATGCTGCCAGAGGCTTGAAAACGCACTGTCCAAGTTATGTGTGTTCTATCAGATGGTAGTTGGAAACACATTTAGGTTTCCCATCAGTTAAACCTTTGCCTTAGCAATATTTAGGAGTCCTACCCACCCTTGGAGCATTTAAAATGGTGGCAAGACTCAAATATGTCCATGAGATAGTAAATACTCGTCTTTTTCTCTTGCGAGGGCAGCAAAGACAACAACGCTCTATTCTGTCAGAGAAGCACTGCAAAAGGATGGGCAGCCAGGATACGCTGGGCAGCAAGGAATCTCGATCTTATTTTCTGCTCACCAGATGTTCTGCTGATAGCAAAGCTGCGGGCAGCCCTTTTACCAGCCAGTGCTTCTGTTTCCCCTTTTTTTGGCACTTTTAAATTAAGTTTTTTCTCCCTTTTATGTCACATTTTCCAGTGCAAGGGCTCTTTCACTCTACACTGGAGCTGAGTTCATCAGAGCACCAAATCCATTTGGGACCTTGCTGTACTACTGTAACACAAACTAGCCAGATTAGAAACAAAAAGTTCTGGATTCTGAAAACACATGTTTTTCAGACTTCAGAGTTTAGTTGGGCACAAATAGTAAAGCTGTTGAATAGTGTATTTGAAGCTCAGATGGAAAACAGAAACTTCCACAACCACAAGTTGTAGAAGACAATACACATAACCCACCGAACAGAAAAATAGACTCTTTATCATGTTAATGACGATTTAGAAAAGCAGATGTTCCAGAACCCACAAAACATTTTATTGCCACTTCTACTCATTTGCACACTGCCTTAATGATGCCTCACTATATTCTTGATTATTTTTTTGCCTCCACATTAATTTATCTTCCCATTAATGTGTTAACCATTGTAGGCAGATTTAGGATTGGTACCTCTTTGGTTAAATGGCTCTGGATTTGCTTCCTAGACAAGAAGATTTAAGGAAAAAAAAAAAATCCATTCTTGTGTCAAAGAGCATCACAGCAGTGCTATCCGTAAGCATCCCCAGAATTATTCTGCTTGTTATTTAATTAGCTCAGACAAAGGTTGCAGAGTGCACAGAAATCTATCAAGGGATCTGCAGCAATATTTGGAGATCATTTCTTTTACTGCTTTATCATTAAAGTTTTATGTACTCTTGCAATTGATAGAAGCAATAAAACATTTCTGAAAAAGATAGAAGAAACAAAAAAAAGTAACATACATGAAATAAAACCTTCTCATCTTAAATTCCACTAGCACTGCACCCACGGCATCATTTAACAGTTTGCTAGGTCTGGTGTACAGACTACACTTCACTGGATCATGACAAAGTACTTAGATCTAAATACGTTTCCTCTATTTATCCCAGTTGGAAAATATAAATAGAGCTGTTTGAGTGAGAGTGAATATATCACTGTTTAGTTTACAAAACCTGTATCTTCCTGCTTCTCAAGAGTTTCTCTGAACACCAACCTGGAATGTTACATGAAAGAAATAAAAATATTTCAGTCAGATACATTGCAATTCAAGGAACAGTTATAGCTGTGATTATATATGGGTAAAATTATCTGTTGAAATATTTCAGCATTACAGACATTTCAAGTGACCTCAACAAAACTCCTGAGTATGGTGAAAAGCAAATTTTGCTGTTTTTTAACTGACACTCAAGTTCAAGTCTTTCTGCAGGATCCTTCTGCAGTCCTCATAGCCAAAGAAAATGGAAGGAAGATGCATCATTTCAATGGCATCTCTTTCACTTTGAGTTCCGTAGAAAACACCACGGCATCCAGCACTGGGGTAGTTTAGTGGCTCATTTCATTTTAAAAATGAGTCTCTCCAGGGAAGAGATTGGCGCTGGGTGAGCGAGAAGTGAATCTGATCAGTAGGATCTTTATTTCCAGGTTAGCACACCCCAGAGACAGCCCAGCTCAGTTTTTAGTTCCTAGGCTAAGTTCACAGCTAGTAAAGGCCCATCAACCCTTTTTTTACCCTGTGAATTGGATCTGATGTCATTAAAATACTATAAATACAGAACCCAGCTTGGCCTTTTTAGGGAGACGTATGTCTTGATGAATTTTATATGTAAGAATTTAGTTGAGGGATAGGACATGCTAAGCTCAGCATCATCAAGTGGTATGCTGCTAAGCTAGTTAGGAAAGTTTTGCCAGGAAGTATCCATAGTTTAAAAGTAGTTCAATCAAATACTAACGTCAGATACAGTAGCCACAATGTACAAATGACAGAATAAGTAAATTTTGTTGTCCCAGGAAGTCAAAAGATATTCTACAGCCACAGCAGGAAAAGCAGGAAAACTTACACAGTGCATTACCATAATTAAGCCAACTAATTCTATACATGTGAGCAGCGACGTTGCATCAGCAGTGTCATGAGTTTGAAAGACAGCAGGGACAAAATGAATCACCTGTCAAGACTTTTTTAAACACAACCTTCTTTTCCAATAATCAGTGAATTCCCAGCATCAACAACCAGTAGCCTCAGTAGTGTCGAAGGCTTTCTCGTGCTTATCCCAATGCCAAGCCACAGACTGCAGCCAGCAGCACATATAAATCGAAGCAAGGCCGATATGCGCATGCACGCAGTGAGCCCTCCACCCTGCCTTTGACATCAATGCTACTTTTCTTACATACTTGGATTTTTTTTTATTATTTTTTTTTTTTTAACTAGAAGCCAGCTGTTGAAATCTGGACTCAATTCATCTAAAGTGTGAAAGATCATGTCAAGTGCAGGCAATGACTCACACCGGGAAGCAGGACACTTTGTGATTTCCCAACTATCTGATCAACTATGGTTTTAGGCAAGTGACTGATGTTAGATACTGGATTATGTATTTTTGAAAGTGTGCCATAATCAAGTGTAGCTAGCAACTGAGTACACGGATGAGTGAGGACATATGGGAAAGGTCTTTGTGCTCATTCTTTCTGGAAAAATCGTAGCTGGAGAGCTCGGAAGAAAAAGAGACAATGCTTTTTTGGTGGAACCTCTTTGTATTTGGTAAAAACATCTTCATGACATCCAGAAAGGGGGCTTGTAAGTGCTTTTGATTTCTTTTTAAAAGCTGTTTCAAGGGAAGAACATGCATCTGTATGTAACAGAGCAGAAAAAGGAGAATTCACTTTTTGGTTCTAGCCGCCACCTCTGCCGGAGAAGCCTGGTGGTGGGGCCATTAGGAGGACACCTGGGTCACTTTCCTGTTTCATCGTGGTCCTGTTGTGTACAGCACAACCCGCACACCAGTTTTGTGCACAGCCTTAGGCAACTCCTTGTGCTCCCCTGTGCCTTTACTGCCATCTATATCTTGAGAATGATAGCACTTTGCTTTGTCACAGAGATGTCACAAACCCATTAAAGACAGAGATGCATTTGTTTACTGGAGCAATGGGTTTGCTGCAAGTAGCAGAGCGAGGAAACCAAAGAGACTCCAAGTGCTCTGTAGACGTACTACTGCTGCTGCAGTCGCTTACAGGAACTTTCGGGCAAAGAGTGACTTAATGGCTTTGTCACTGGCAGAAAATGGGAACACGCTTGAAGGATACAGAAACCTTTTTTTGCACTAATACCAGGGCTCTGGAAAAAAGAAAGCGAGCAGAGAGACCCCAAAATAAAGCTATCCTGCTGCACAAGGCAACGTGGCCTAAATTTCTTCCATTTTCTATATAGAAAAATATAGAAAAGTGTGCCTAATTCAAAATGTCACAGTTTACATCAAGAGACCATAACCATATGTAGGGTGCTGGTCAACACAGGCAAAACAGATCCCTAGAAAAGACAGGGCAGCACCACCTTCTTGGAGTTCACTTTTGGTTGTGCTTTGATGAAATATTTTAAGGTTCACTCCATTTGCAGCAGAACACCTGGACTGACTCAGAGAGCTTGAGGCACTGCAGTCACAGAACGTCCTGATTTAAATCTGCACCGAAGGTAACTTAGCTGCTCCTCAGTTTTCAAGTGTTAATATCCACGTCCCAAAATAAAGCAGACACAAGAAACCAACAAAGACATCGGTACAGGAAAGCAGCAGTAAGGAGTTTACAAGTAAATAAAATAATCTTATCACCGTGTATCTATGTGCTGTTGCATCTGTACTTTATTTATCTGTAACTCTTCACAATTGTAGGAAAAAATATGGGCTTTGTCTACTTGGAGGGACTGGTTTATCTCTGCTCCTGACCCTTTAATTTGTCATCTAGCCAGCATCCCCTCTGTGAGAATGTTTCTGGCACTCCAAGGCTGCAGTTAACTTAATAAGGAATGTAAGCACAGTTAGATAAATTAATTTCAAGGTCAAGCACACTGACAATGGAAAATGGATGCAAGCGGCAGGTAATAGAAGAAAAATTGCATGCATACTGATACACTGTTAAAGGCAGATGTTACTAGATAATTTAATCTCAAATGTAACTGATGTTTTCAGTTGCCCTTTTCCATTAAAAGAATTGTAGCAGATGCAAAAATCAAAGATTATTCAAGGAATTAAGATATGAAAAGCATGTTAGATCACTAAACTCCAATTAGTTAAATTAAATTGTATACCATTATCTACCTGTAGCTTTATTGGTAGCCAGCATTAGCACTCAGCTTGAGCAATAATAAAATTAGAGAATAACACTTTAATTGAATTGCACTTAAAAGGATCATGCTGACAAATGTGATTGTATCTGGCTGTAATGCACACCTTTTCCAACGATCATTAAATCCAATGAAATGAAAGTCACAGGATCTTGACAGCTCTCTGAAATAATCTGTGAACCATGCTGTATCTTGCAGTTCCTAATCAATTTAGAGAAGCCTCATTAAGGCTCTGCAGCTAAAGAACACTTAAAAATCAAAACAAATTACAACATGTTATGGATAACTAGCTAATCATATCGATACAACAAGGATGTATTGTGTTGCAACAATTCATTTCCTTTGTAAGAAGCGTTTGCCATGGATGATTTCGGAATTGTTATTCATAACTGCGATCAGGCAGCCCTAATGTCAAGTTTTTTCGTCTTTCCTCATAATAAACATTTCTTATGCTGTGTCTTCACTGTATTCTAGATCTAATACTGAACTCTATGATTGCGTGCCTGTTAATTATTTGTGTGTCTGTGTGTATATTTGTTTCTCTCCTTGGATGTTTTTGCCTCTCTCCTGAGTATGCAAAAACAATGATGTGTGATTCTGGGAACAAATTAGACATTATCAGATACCCATGTGAATATTTCCTGGCAATTTTTGTTCCCCATGAGTAAGTACTTTGTTGCTGGATTATTTAACAGCCAATAACTCACCCTCACTCTCTCCTACCTTCAGTGGCTGTTTCCTTTTTATATGGCAGCTAATACAAAATAGTGTACCTTGATGTAACACTTACACATAAGCAATTTGAGCTGGGTAATTTAGCAGATTAATGAGAGCAGCAAACAGGCATTTAAAACTGAGGCATATCTGTGGCACTCATTCTTGATCTACTTAGTCAACATGGACTTGGCCAGTCACCTTTCCCCGTGGACTCTTCCCAGTCACATGATAAATCATTCTCACTCAAATATTTCTTTTTAAAGATTCCCCCTCAGCTTTAGTTGATAAAAGTCCCAGGCATCAGACAGAGTGCATGGAACCAGATACAAGCTCCCTTCCTCCAACATGGACGTTATATTTAGTCACTTGCTGTTGATTAATGTTCCTTTAGCTTTGAGCCTTTGAGGAATTGTTATAGTGTGACTTCTGCTCCCAACAAAGCATAAAATTGGATATAAGACTAAAGGGCCACGATATAATACCATCCTGTTTTCTGTCCATTGGACTGATTTGCATGGACCGTTCCAAACTGACGTGGGAACAGAGTTTAAAATGCAATAGTAGATTAAGACAGAATATGATACTGATGTTAAATACAATTTATAAAGCAGAGGTTAAGCTATCTGAAGAAATATGGCTTTAATAAATACATGCTGTTTCTTCTGTTCTCTTTCTGCATGAAAAGCAGAGCAGGATTCCAGACAACATATGGACTTCTACATACTATGTAAAACAGTTTTTAGTGCTTGCCCAGCGTATACAAAGTGGCTATTACAGATGGAACGTACTGCTCAGCAAAGGCAATAGTGAGTCCATAAACATTTGAAAGGGGGTTAGAGATTTAAACATAAAGATACCAGATCCAATAACCGACCTGAGGTTTAACACCAACTAAAGTTAATATTACTGGCAACGTGGTAGTACCTAGAAGTCCAGTCTACGCCAGAACCCTTTTGTACATGGCAGAAAACAGAAACAAAAGACAACCCAAACATCCCCTGATATTCTTCTCCAGGAGTGCAAGGAGGGTTTTGGCCATAAAAAACCCCAAGCACCCTTAGTCCTAAGGATCTGATCCAGCTCTGAGCAACCCCCACTGCTGTAATCCCCTCCAGCAGAGGGATGCATGCTGGCCTCCATGCAGCACTGAGAAGACGAGCCCTTTCAATGGGTTAACTCAGCAGCTGAGTGTGTGAGCTCACCTGGGATAGCCTTGAAAACCATTTCTTGATCCCCTACCCCCACCCCTGTGGTCAATGTGCTGTACCTGCCTTGACTAGTTTCACTGTCTGACCTCTGGCAAAACGCACTACGCACACATTTCCATAACCTGGCAGATGTCGGGTTTTATCCTGCACTCACTCTTACCTCTGACAGCCAGGACAAATACCATTAACTGCACCTGAGCTATAGTCACGGCACGGAGATCGCTATGGGAGGCCATAAGTCTTTGCATCACCTATGACAAGTCCAGCTGGATGGCTGGTGTACAGCAGGGAGCTGTGTCCTTCCACCTCAGACCGTCACCTCCACCCTGCAGAAGGTGCGTTAAAAGAGTGACCATTGCTTCTAGTGCACAGACTTACACTTAATTTTCACTTTTCCCAGGCTTAAGTGACTGGCACTGGATGCTAAATGGATGCAGGACCAGGAACACACAACTTGAGTATGGGTCTTATAAAAGAAATAAACCTTAAAAGCAAAATAGAGATTCTGGGAGGATAAACAGTAGTATGCAAACACCAGTAAGCTCCTCTTTCTCATTCCTTCAGGAGAAGTCTCCAACCTCATGCTCTAGCGAGATGCTGAAGGGCTAATGTTGTGGAAATAAATGTCTACTTATAAACATCTGCACTCAAAAAATACAACCATCCACTGGAACCAGGACTCACTGGGACAAGAACAGCTACTTGAGACTGGGAGAAAAACAGGGAAAGCTCAGCAGCGTAAGGGAAAATAACCTGAATGCCGTGTCAAGCATCCTGCTCCATTTTGCTATATGGAGCACTCTTTACATAACCTAGCAATTAATTAGAAACAACACACATTTGTGGTTCCCCTCGAGGCAATGAAAAATAACTAATGTACATGTGCAGTAACTTCCCTTTTAGCAAGAAATTTCATCAGGCTATTCCTGTTTTGAGCTAAAACACAGTGTGTGCATCAGATGGCAATAGCTCTGAAAGTGGCCAGACTGGACCCAGTAACAAATGGACTTTCAATATGTTTATAAACAGGAATCCTGTCAATATGTGAGGTCTGTATTAGAGAGTGAATGATGACTAGGCCTGCCAGAAAATATATTAAGAAAAAAGCAGATGGGCCCCTGGGATTTTCTGTCATCTGAGCCCCTGTTATCACCAACTTAGTGCCACGCAGGCGCGTCCCGCGGGGCCCCGCTCTGCCTGGATCCAATGACAGTCACTTTGAGTTTCCTCAGATTCAGTGGGGAGCCCACAGCCACAGGCAGCACGAGGGCTTGCCTCCCTCCGAAGAAGAGCTGTACCTACCAAAGGCTTTCCTGTCCTTTCCAGGTGTTTATAGCCCACAGAATTAGCAGCCGTTCAGCAGATGACCCTGCAACACACGGCCCAGGCAGCACTCAGCAGACGCGCACGCTGTCTCTTCGCACGTACAATTTTGGTTTACAAAAGGCTGAGTTACTGTGTCTGCTAGTCCTTGACTGCTATACAATGCCCGTTCTAAGCACAAAGGCTAAACACAAATCAAAACTTAGGCAAGCAGTATCGCCAAACACAAATTTTCAAAAGCCTGAGATAATAATAAACAAAAAGAAAGGCATTTTACATTTATTTCTGCATTTTCACTGACTGCTTTTGTAAAAGCCCTTAGTGTTCACCCTAACCACAATCTGAAACCTCCCTCTGCAACCACCAGGTCTAAGAACTTTCTTTTATAAATGAAATGAGAGACTATCACATTTTCACATATTTCCAGAAATAAACAGTACTAAGAAACCCACCAAATATTCACAGATTTCCGATAAGATCACCGCAGCTGGAAATGCTGAAAAATTACGGAGTTGCAATCTAACCTAGGCCTTGACTCCAGGCTTGCCTCTGGCTGACCTTGTGAGCTTATGTTTCAGGAAAATCAGACTAATACAAGTCACGCATATCAGGAGATGGGCTGTGTGCTCTCCACACACCCCGGTGCAGGACACAGACAGTGCTAGATGGCATTTTAAACTCAAATCCATTTGTAACACCAATAGCTTAGTAAAGAACTGCTCTGAACTGTTTACAACTGTTCGCTGAAAAAAACTTTCCCTACTAAGGGGTTAAAAATGCATGTCTGTGAAATATAATCATATACGTTTTTCATTTTCCACGATTTCCTCTCTCCCTCCCAACTAAATCTCAATTTATTCCATCCCATACCCATTCTCAGCACCCAATCACCATCCCTCTGAAGTTATTTTCCTGTTTAAATGATGCTGGAATAATGTTAACAAGATTTTTTTTTTTAATTTATTATCAGATTACAGTTCACGTGTGAATAAAACTGCGTTAGTCTGATCCTGCCACCCTTGAAATCAATTGTGGTTTCATTCAATGAAACCAAAAGGTCTTGCTCTTAGTGAGCCGTAACTCCAGGTCTAGTGACCATTTATTATTCATAAGTACAGTCTGGGACAGACTGATAAATGACCCCTAACCGCCCCACTCAATTTCAAAAGGGGAAAGAACTGGAATGGACTGATTAATGGCTCCAGCAATCTCAAGTCTTGCTAACCTTACCTTTACAGTGATAGGGAGATGCCTGATGGGTATAATATTTATATAACAAAGCAATTATCTCTGTAATATGGATTGTTTCAGGATGCATTCACTCCGGTTCAATGTAAGGGGGCTGTGGAAGACGTCGTCTGACACAGCATGGAAAATTGATAGATGGAGGTTTGTACTGTCTGATTTGCTTACAAAATGCAAGTGGAGATGATCTGGATGGCAAACTTTGCACCAGTCAGGGTGCAGGCAGCCTTTGCCGCAGAGGGCTGGGTCCAAAGGGAATTCACGTTCCTTTGACTTAGGTGAGGGGTTGTGCTAAAGCAGAAAGAACTGGTGAGATTGCTGGCCAGGATGCGAGAAGACCTGCTTGAAACTCACAAGGAAGTAAGCAGCCTGAAATAACGGGATCACCTGTTCCCTAGTTAGCCAATAAAAGCCTGGATCCAGAGCGTGCCTATCTGTCTGGGTAGCCGATGAAATGTCCTGAACGAGGTTGATGGAATCCAATAAAGCCACAAAATTACTAGTGAGAGGGCATAACTCAAAAAGACACGAATGCAGAAGTCAATGACTATCAGCAGCCTCCGGGGACTCAAACAGGCTGCAAAGAGGAGATTACTAAATTCAGTAAAAGAGGGGGAAAGCAAAGAGAAAGAAGCTCTGCTCTGTAGAGGACAGCAAAGCACTACTGTTGGGAGCATGCAAAGAGGAAAGACAGCACTGCCTGAAAAACACGAGCTGAAACACCCCATCAGATGTTTGGCTGCAGGAGAGAAGCCATTATAATTTGGCAGGATCTGGGCAGCGCTGCCGGGCAGTGTCGGCTTTCCGCACAGATGAAATGGTGGTCCAGCACAGCACAGCTGGGCAGCTGCTGCCCCGCTTCTCGCTATGGGCTGTGGGGTGGGTGTCTGCAGGGAGGGGGCAGCCTGCCCTCTCAAAACTTCCCGACTCATTTTGCCTGTGTTATCTGAAAAGCTTTCAGCTGGCTCTGAAAAGGGGAAGATGGCGCCTTCTCCTACAGGATGTTCTCTGAACTGTGGGCAGGGAATGGCTGGTCCAGCTGCGTATGGCATTTATACCCCAGCGCCCTGAGAGCATCTTTCCCACTGAGGATGAAGCAGATAGCAGCGGTGACCTACTTCCAGCCTCCTTCCTCAAGGAAGCTGTCTCATCAAAAGCTCTCCACCGGCCCAGTTCAGTCTCAGCAATCCAAGCAAAGCAGAAACATAAAACGCCAAATAGCGGGCAGGGTGCTCTGACCGTCTGTGAGTGGTCAACAGGCACTCAGGTGAACTGGGCCCATTAAAAGATGCAGGAAACAGGACACTGATTTCACAGGCTGCCTCGGGGAGATCCTGCAAGAAGAAACTGCTGCTTCTCCTGCGGGCACAAAGGGCGCTTTGCCCTCCCCCAACTCCATGCTGGACTGACATCTAACACAGCAGAAGTTGTAGTGAAGCAGGTCATTTAAGAATTTCAGCAAACCTGGTTAAAATGAATAATTCTGGATTTATGGCTGAGAATCAGTGACAGTAAACCAAAGAGGAGAGGTAGAATAATAAAAACAGAACATTCAGCAAAAAAACCAAATACACTTTTAAGTGATCTCAGCTGCAACAACTAACACACACCAGCTGTTACAAGGTGCAAACTGAAAGTCTTGGGCAGACCAACAACTTGACCAGTTCTATTCAATTATGAACAGGGCTGCACCTAAGATGTGTGCCAGTAGATGGTGTGTTTATTTTAACCAAATAGTTACCTGAACATAACTAGATCTCCTTTCAGCACTGCTGCTTTGTTTTGAGCCCATGTTGTTTGCTGAACGTGCTTCGATATTACCCTCAAAAGTTTTCCCTCCTCCTATTTTATCCCCTTGTGAAATGTCACAAGGAGGATCACTCTGACCATCATGATAGGAACATTTGGATCATTGACTGCAATATGCAGTCCATATTTGCACTTCAAAGCATTGTGCTTTTGCAGTTAAATATAATCCCTGTGCCATCTTTTATAGTATGAGCAATAGAAATGCCAGGCTCTTTCCTCATATGCTGGCACAATACCTCAGCTCCAGGTTTACCTCTGCTGGATTCTCTAGGTCCTGATTTACCTTAACAAATGTCCATGCCCCTAAGACCAAGGGAAAGCAGCTGGAAGCCTATGGATTTCAGTGTCCTCTTGACACGCAGCACTGTTTCCAAGACATCTTGGCTCAGGCTCCAGTTCTCGCTTGTTTTCACAGTAGGTTTCAAGAATTTGTGAGACATCATTTCATTTGCTTTTATCTTATGATAGCTTGTTCATATTTAGAATTAGACTCTGACATTTTTATGGCTCAAAGTGGCTGCTTTTTTTTTTTTTTTTTTTAAAGTAGGTCATGTGAAACATGAATGCATTGCATCAACACATCAAGAAGGCTTGGCGTATCTTAGTTCAGGCGCTTGGCATTTGATACCACTTCTCTGCATGCTACCCAGCCATCACATCCACTGGGCACCCCCAGCCTACCTAGTGCTTCTTCAGAGAGAGATGGAGGGTAAAGGATTCTTTCTCAGAATAATTGACAATTTATGGGAAGAGGCAACAGAGAGGAGCCAAGAACCAGGAACTCTAGATCTCTTCATCCATGACGGCTGCATGTCACAACCTGACACATCTCCCACTGACAGCCACAGGTCCAAAACATTTCTCCTGACAGGCGAAGTACCAAATGATAGAGCTACCAACAGTATACCCATTTTCTTCTCCTCTGTCAGAAAAGAACAGACTGCCTGCTTCTTTAAATCAAGTAGCAGTATGACGGATGCACATCTTAAAGCCCAGCCTTCGAAGTTGATTGGTGACCCATGAGAAAAGAAGGTATGTGATTAATTCTGTAAGATAGTTCATAAATTGATTGCACAAAATGCCCAAGAAGCAGCAGCACAAAACTTGAAAGCTAAGGAACATGCTCCTGCAACGCACATTCAGAACTTCAAAACACATATACTTGTTGGACTTAAAGGACCAACAACAAAATTATATGCCAGAACACTGAACTACTTGACTCACAAACAATTAAAGCATTCTTTCAGCATAGATTGTATTTTGTAGGGTTATTTTTCTCAGGCAGTATATACAACAAAGTGGATATGCTTGCAGGAGTTGTATCAAACTCTCAGATTTCTTTTCCTGTAAGTTTTGGTCAGTCTAATTCCCTGAATAGAGGGAGATGTGGGCTGGACCCCCAAACTGAACTCAGCTAGATCTGCCAAACCGATGCTGGAGACTTCATCTCATAAAAAGTGGTTCTGGGTTGTATGTTTTTGGGATTCCTAAATTCAGCATATTGTAATTCTGACCCTTACTATTTTGGACAGAAGGAAAGGTGCCCGTGGAAGACAAACTCCTCTCATTTCAGTCCCACTTCTCCTCCTCTAGTCCTTTTGCAAAGGAATTACAATTGCACTTACATATTTCAAGGTTGGTGTCATTCAGCTTCTGAATTGGTTTGGCAAGTCCTATATTTAAGAGGCATTAAGTCTGTTGTGAATTTATAGCTAACCGATTGTACTTTCAAATAGAACAGCACTCATGATTTAGTACTAACAGTTCCACCACTTTTCCTTCGCTTCTAAATGCACAAACCAATTTTACTAACATGGTGTCCAAAACAATTCTTACACCTGCAACTGTCTTAGTACCAGAAAGTCTGGACAGACTCTGAGTTGCACTCAATTTTCTAATCATCTGCACAGTACCAGAGTTTCATGTTTACCTGAAACATGCCAAAGAAACAACTGTAAGGCTGCTGTATGGACTAACACTTCCGACACGTGCATAGACATGGGATCGCACTGCCGGTGCGTTGTTGTTATCTTACAGCTGGTTTCAGTCCCAAAGGCAGCAAGACTGGAAGGAGTTTGTTCACATCTGGTTAAAAAAGATCTTATAAACATGCCTGATGAGACTCAGGGTTAAAAGGGTATCTATCTTTGATCTTAGAGTCTTCTTCAAGTAGGTTTCTCATTCTGTTTACTCTCAAGCAACGTTTTTCAATCAGGTGTAGCAACAAGCAGAATAAAATAGCCTCAAGATCTAGCCCTTAATGCCCAGTTAGTGCACACTGACACTTAACTGCAATTATTTTCTTTTCCTAACTTGAGATACAAAATGTCCTGTCTGCCAAGAACAGCCCGGCACAGTTATGCCTGTCTTTGCTTGATGCAGAATGATTTTCCACTGCAGATTCATTATGTCATTGAATTCAGTCACGGGACTATTAACATTTTCACACATGTGGGAACTCATCTTGTGAACGCAAAGCTCATTTATTACAGTGATTTCTTCAGAGGCTGTAGTATGCTCGTTTCATAATGAGGATTATAATATGGACAGATTCTGAACTGGTGAAAGCATGCAAATTTACCTGAAAGCTGAAGTTTACAGCCAAGACTGTTTATTGCTGGTAATTAGTGGGCTTTTTTCCTTCCCCTGCCCCCCCCCCCCCCCCCCTTTTTTTTTCCCGGTGTCTTGAGTAATTTAAAATATAATGTAATAAGGGAAGCTTGGGGAGTTTGTAGCAGAGTGGCTTTTGATTGCTTACTCTGAACTCACTAATGACTCTGATAAGATTGAGCAATTTAAAGAGAAGGGCCATCTCCACAGCCACACTGCAAGATGCATTAAGAATGGTGCTTGGACTTTTGCACTAAAGCCTGAGGAAAGAACTAACTACACTCTCTCTCCCTGTATAGCAAAATGGAACATAATTTAAATATAAATGTTAACTTAATAATGCTATGCAGCTATTGCAGCACCATAATTAAAACACGTTTTTATGTTGGAATATACTATTAGTATGCTTAGAAAACGCAAACCGTTCATGTCTATGAAATGCTCGCCCAGTTAACACTGCTAGCACAGAAACATAGAAGGAGTTTTGGTCACATATTCACAAATCTGTGCAATGAGAAAATGAAATCGGCTGCAGTTTTGAACACATATTTGTAAATTCTTTTCCTTAAGACATCAACAGCTAATTATCTAGGTCAGCAGAAGAGGGAGCTACATTTTTATTAAGAAGTTTAATAACACAGCAGCTCTGTTCACAGATGTCATAGTTATGGTTCGTATTAAAATAAATAATAATAATAAAGAACTCTCATTTTATTGAAATAGTAAGAGATGGTCTCCCTGCTGGTGAAAAAGAGAAAGCCCAGTAAAATGCCACTTTAGAGTTTCCTGGAAATGTGATGAATTTAAAGTTTCAAATAAAGCAAATGTACCAATTCAAATAAATTGATCTTTTTTGCCACAGGAAAGTAGATATTAAAGAGGTAATTCTCTTAGGTTTTATACCTACGCTGTCATTGATATGACTGCAAAGAAATATTATAATTTGGCATAATTCTTCTACATGAAAGTGAAATCCTACGTATATTTGAGTGTCCTCTTAATTAAGCTTATCTTAAACATTGTAATCTCACTCTTATTTGCAAGAAGAAAGCCTCTGACTGCATCTTTTAACTTACATTTTCAAGCTATAGGTTTCCTGCTCAGTGAAAGCTGTACCTTTTCCCTGGAGCAGCCTGAGTGCAGATTAGGAATGATGTTGAGCACCCAGGGTAGAAAAGATGGACTGCTCAAAACTGGGTTCACATGCACCGCACCGTACCTGTACCCTGCTGCTAATGAATGCACAGAAATGCTCATACAGCGGCAGGAAGAAATCACAGCCGAAAAATTAGCACGCAGTAGGAACACATGAACAGGTAGCTACGAGCCACTCAGGCTCTGGCTGTTCAGTGGTGGGTTACACTGTGCAGCAAGAGAGGAGTAAACTAGCCCATACCTACACAAGGTAACCACTGGGTAAGAGTATGCATTTCTAGTTCACACGCATGTGAGTTTTGGGGAGGGAAAGGAGGATAAAGGCCTTTAAAGTCTAAAGCAAATACAAGTACTGACAGCAGCAAGAAATATCTTTGTTGGCCCCGTCGTTGTAGAACAAAGATTTAACACGGGAAACACATCCAACCCAATGGCTGGGAAGTTAAACACCCAAAATTCCTAATCTATCCAGACAGACCATCACTATTCTCATGGCTTCTGAATGTCTGAAATTATATTACTGAAGTGGAAATAAGAAAAAAGACCCTATGGGTGCCAGTATGGATCTTCAAGCTCTTGAAAATGTAATAAAGGAAAAGCTTATCTACAGTTTACCCCCAACATGTGTGTCAAGTACACGCAATAAGGCAAAACTGCATGCTGAAGGGTTAACTTGGCCCTGAAAATCACGTATCCATCATCTCTCCGCGCACACAGTGAATGAAATCCAACCCCACTCAGTCCAGGGATGTAGGCACAAGGGTCATATTTTCTTGTAAACTCCAGCAGATGAGTAGACACATCTGCAGAGGGCTTTGCCAGTGAGTAAAGCGTTTTCCAAGCCTGCAACCCAGATCCACAGATTAGGAGTTAAATGATGCCCAGTCAGGGTATCTGACCTCTGTAGAAAAAAGCACCATTTTTTTCCTCGCTGTACAGTCATCAACATGTGATCGGCACATTATCCGGGGCCAGGTGATCTGGTTTGCAGACTACTACAAGTACAGGCACCCCGAGCTGCCTGCGTGCAAACCACCGGGGCAGCCGTGCACGCAGGCGGTGGGCTGCCCACGGCTCCCACTCGCCTCCCCCAGCCCCATGCTTTCAGCGCATCACTGGGATGCCTCTGTCCCCATTTGCAAGGGTCTTGGATGCCCGGCCGCCGCCCCGGCCGCACGCTGCACAGCCCCGGCTTCACGCTGGAGCCGGGTGTGCGGGAGCCGAGATAAGAGGCCTTTGCAAACAGCTGCAGCCGGGAGCAGTGCAGGAACCAGCTGTATTGGTGTTACCAGGGACTTTCCATTATCTGAAGTGTTCCAGCTCCACTTTACCTCATAAAACAAAGCTGGCTGTGTTGCTTGCTAACCCTCAGCATTGAAAAACCATAAAGCAGGAGTCACACACATAAATCACACCTAAATGCCTTCTGGGTTTTGAGCTTTTAAAGTTCACGTTTTCAGGCTCTTCTTCATAATCACAAGAACGAAACCCTCTCTTTCTACATGAAAATTGAGATACTTCCCTCACCATTGGAAGCCACAAGCTAGAACTTTAAGAAAGTAATGTAAGACTGGACATGAACTCCTGGAGGCGGACCCGGTGCCGATCGCGCACTGGTTTCTGGTGGTCTGTGGGACAGAGCAGGTGTGAAGCCCCGTGATGTCCTTTGGGGAAGCAGCCCCGACGGTCCCTTCATGCCATGGTTTGTGTGCACCGCCAAAAGTACGACAGCCTGAACTTTCCATCTCCACATGACAGCCAGCACCAGCCCTGAGGGTCTAGTCTGGAGGTCAGCCCAGCTTTGACACAGAGCCCTCTGTCAAGCATATCGCGGTTATTTCGTCCACCCTACCCTCGTCTTGTTCTCATGCAATTGAGCAAAAGCCTCCCACTATAGCCATTTTAAAATGGCCCTGTAATGGGAGCCTGTAATTTATCAAAAGGTACAATTAGGAACTCCTCTTTGTTGTCCTGGGGAACGATCCCTTCAGAAAGTCAAGCAAGCCACCCCAAAAGGTATGGAGGCTCTAACACTTGTAAACAAACGGTCATCTTTTGGGTATGCGTCTGGGTCATTGTACAAACAAAGCAAAAGTAACACAATAGGGCCAATGCCTTATTGTCTACGGGGTACTTTTAAGCAAATATTTCAGCTGCAGATGGTAAATACAGCTTCAAAGCATAATGATATCTAACTGGGAAACAGCTGAGTCAGGTGCATTTACTAAAGTGTGGTGAGCCAAACACTAATTACAGTGCGGTTGCATCAAGATTAGTGTTACATCTGACATATTTTAAAAGTAGGCTTAAACCAGTGCCACATGAATTTGATGAACCTCCATGAGCTTCATCCATAGGCATTTTATTGTGGCTAAAGAAGAAAGCTGCAAGAGACACAGCATGTTAGAAGATCTACTTCTCATTTCTGAGAATCAGCACCAAGTTTTCCTGGAGCTCTGACTAAGTGGCTGAAAAGTTTAGTCACTCACAGGTGTTTTGCTGCCATCTGTCAACAGCTGATTATTGCAAACCTGTTTACTCAGTCTAGGGCTGTGAGAGAGAACTTGCTATCTTTGCTCAATCTCTTTATACAGCTCCTGAGCATCTTCCCTCAGAACCAAACTGCCCCAGGGCTTTGGGAAATTGCAATCCACATCCCTAGATGAGCTTCACAGCTGGCCCCTACCTCTATGAAGTTCCCGAAGTTCAATTCTGGCTCAGAGTCCTGAATTTGGAGACTTAATTATAGCACTGTCATTCAGAGGAAAATCTTCACAGGCTGGGGTATTGCCATTACTTGCCAGATGCATCCACACCCTGGTACTGATTACATGCATTACTGACCTCAGCTGAACCATGAGAACAATAAGGCTAGCCCTGGTCAGGAATCTTTCTGACAAAACCTGGTTTCACTAGAAGAAAGCAGATGAGAATCTAACATATTTCACAGACTTTTGCTGCATGCACGGAGCTCCAGACAAATCACCAGCAGGCTCTGGCTGCGCTGACTCGGCAGGACCCTCCCTGCCTGCTGCCTGGCAGCTCTCAGTGGATGACGGAGAAACCCATGTGTCCAGGATCCATCAGCCTACGGAAGAAGCCAGGCCAGGCCCAATATGGAAGCTAATTTCTATCTGAATTGGAAGAGAGCTTCAGCACATACCAAAGTGCTTTGGAGAGTACAGGAGCAGGTCCAGAGTCATAGGGTTTGTAGCAGAATGTGGGTCTCTGCATGGCCTCCCGCTGCCACGGACAGAGCTGGGCACTACCTGGTTTTACTCACACTTGTAGATACAGAACACTTGAAAACTCTCTCCTGGCAGATTGCTAACACAGCCATAAAGATCCAGCCTGCTGTGTCTGACCATCACCACTGGATTTTTCTAATGTGAGCAGGATTTTATTAAATACATATTTATAAGTTTCTATCTATAAATATAAGTCATTGTACAGGATCACCTCTGACTACTAATAGCATCTTGTTACCTGCAACCTTCAAATGGGGTGTTCAGCCTTTTGCTCCCAAGTACAGGCACCGCAGGGTTTGCTTCGATCTGATTACGTCTCTTCAGGCAGAGAAATTCTCATCTTGCTCAACAAGCATTTTACAGAGTGAATGGGGTAATATGCTGGCCCATCTGTCCTGTCAGAAGATATACATGCTAAATCTAAAAGTTTCCAAGCTTTTGGTCTCTGCCTCCCTGAATCACCTTCAGCAGCAGCAGCATTAGAGTAAGTTAGCCAGGAAGGAACAAAAGGCAGGAAAATGCTTGACATCAAATCGTCCCAGTGTTAGAAACCAAGGTTCAGCATCACTGCACCTTCCCATGCAGCACTATCCCATTAGGAATACTTTCATTTGATTAGACTGATCCATTGGCTCCTGGTCCATATTACTTAACCCTCAAACCATTATGTCTTATTGAAAATAATTGGTAATGACAGTTTTGGGTTTAATATTTAATACAGTGGTTAAATGGAGTTGTACTCTTTGTGGTTATAGTTTCCATTGACTAATAAGCAAGACGAGAGCAAAATGCATTTTTCTTCAGTTGTTACATTAGCAGAAAACTAAACACCACGTTACTCATAATAGCCTTAAATATTTTCAGAGAAATAACTCCCAAAGCCAAGCCAAATATTACATTGATTTGTGGTTTACTTGTTTTCCTTTTTCTTACTGGAGGACTGTCTTTTTAGAGGCTTTAAGGAATGCTGCAAGGTGGATGGATGGACTGAAAGGCATTTCTTTGCATGTCAGGCCAACTTTCAGACACCGCTTCACACAGCACCTTGTGCACGGGCTCCTCCTGCCTGCGCAGCTGCAGGGGCAGGGTGCAGGGTCCTCCGCCTCCCGCTGCCCATTCCTGTGGATAACTGGCTAGCTGAAAAAGGTCTCATAGACATAGTCCAGCTGGCTGGACAAAAATGCACATCGCTCTCAGCTTATCTGAAGTAAAGCAAAATACACTGTCTTTGGCTGTCCTTGTTACACAATAACAGGAAGATTTTGGTGGGAAAAGAATGTTGCAGGTGGGAACAGATAACTACAGAAGAGAAACTAGGGGCGGGCTTGGTATTTAGGCAACTAACCAATAATGAGCTTAACTTTTGTAATATGTATGAGCTAATTATAACAAGGCATAAAAGGTGACTGTAAGGGACAATAAAGGAAGTCTGCTGATCACTCATATTGAGTGACTGTGTCTTCCCTCCGTCGCAACACATTCCCACAGCTGCTCCTCTCGCCCTCGGCCGTGCCAGCACCACCCTCCCGGGGGCTTTGCTGCAGCTAGGCAGCAAAAGGTTAGGAGCTAGGTTAGAAAAATCTGCAAGGAAAAGGAGGTGGGTTTTCATCCCATCCAGAGCTCCATATTGTGGCACTACCATCTCCGAGGAGAAGCCTTCTGCACATTGTTCCCTTTTCTGCCCAACAGAAGGGGAAGGCTGTGGAAGAGCAGGGCTTGAGCAGCTGTGAGATATCTTAAATATAATGACAAACATATGGAGGTTTGTCCTGCAAGGACTCACCCACCTGTACAAATTTTGGGTCAGGTTACCTGGTGTCTCGCCAGTAGCTTCAAAAGAGTTTTATTTATTTACTCTAGCCAAGAATTTGGCGCTCTATTTTTTAATCTGCCCACATCTTTCACCTCCTCCTGTAGCGCTTGTTCTCCCAGGGCTTTTTTTTGCCATTAACACTCCCAGTTCTGGATGATTATTACATTAACAGGGATTCCAGCTGAGGGTGGGGCTCACTCCCAGCAAATTAGTCAGTGTGGATCTCCACTCCCCCATGGCTTGGTTCCCACCAGTATCTGAGCAGGCTTGTACATACCGCAACTCTGCTGGAAAGAGACCCCTCATGTGTCATTCATAAGCTGAGCAGATGAGACAGAAATGACACCCAAGTACCTGAATTACAGAAAGAAAACTGACATTTACTAAATACGTTCTGTAATTTACCAGTGCCAGATGCTGCTTCTGCAAACCTTTCCTGCTTGCTCCTACGAGCCGAGCTTTTGTATTTCACTTTGTACGCAGAAGACTCTAAAGATTCTGGATACAATCATAAGCACGCTGTAAAGACCAGATCCTTGAAAGAGTTGAGTACCTCCCCAGATGTGCTAACTACCCGTCTATAATTTTATTTGGATCTAATAAAGTACACAGACTGAATTCTTAGAAAAGGATTCACCGGCACCAATAAACTAGTACTAGAATTTGGTCTTACTAATTCTTCACCACACTGAGACAGAAATGATTTAAGCTGGCCCATAGCAGCACTCATCCTTTCTGAGATGAGGCTCCTAATTCCATAGCTGACGTTGGAACCAAACCACAGACATCGAGAAATAACTCAAACCACTTACAACGCAACTGTCCCTTATTCAACCTCTACTACATTCAGATGAACTTCCTGAACTAGGTGGTCAAGCAAGGTTAGCTTCACAGATCCTAAGGTGGAAGAGGAAAGTGATTTTCTATCATTGAAACTTCTGAGGCTGCACATTATAACAGAAAGATCAATTTACCAAAAAGGGAAATAAGATTGCTGGGTGGAGTCGATGCTTAAAATGGAGTTAGCATTGTTTTTGAACTTATTTAGAAGCACGATGGAGAAACACAGCTTTGTTTCCATTTATAAATGTCCAAAATGACAACCTGAATTTAGAACTTGACAAGTGCCAGGCTGACTTAATTGGTAACAGAAGGACCATATTCTAGCTGAAACATAGGTACGCCACAGGCAGTAGGCAGCAACCTGCCCCAGCTGACCACAAAGTCAGCTGGAGAAAACCAGGGTGGAGAAATGTCCTATTAGGTCCCTTCAGTGTTCATCTGAGGCCTGATTCTCCCATATATACCTGTACCTAACCAGTCATGTCCACAGCGTCACGTTAGGGTAGCATTTTGGATTTATTCTGCTCTGATATCAAACAATGAATAGCCCTACCTAGAGTTCTCAAGAAAGGAAGAGACATTTGAGACTATTCCTCCAATATCAAATGTACTTGTAGATTGAGACAGTTTAATCTGCGGTTCCCAACAGATTTCTTCTAAATTTCTTCTAGTTGAACACAGAGCTGTGTAATTCAGCTGCAGGGGTTGAAAGGGGAAACGTGACATGAGAAGCCATCAACATCTCTCTTTCAGAAGTGTCTGGAGAGCAGCTGCAGTTGCTTCCCTGAATTTTGCTGCAAATTGAGGTTTCTCACTGCCAGCTGCCCCAGGGTACATCACCCCCAAGAGCCTAAGGCTGCACTCCCCTAGGCCAGCCGCATGGGACCGGGGCCTTTGGTGGCAAACCCTGTTCCTGCTGCTCCCCGTGTGCTATCAGCACCTGCGATAACGTGAGCACTTCCCCGACACAAAGCACGGCTGGCGGCGGCAGCAGGGGCGAGCGGCTCCTCTTCAGGCAAGCCCAGTTTCTCGTGTTTGCTGGAGAGCCTCTGAAAGCTGTATGCAGTTAGTGACTTCCTTCTTCAGAATTACCTGCCCCGCCCCCCCCCCCCCCCCCCCTCAAAGCCATGTAAAATAGATCCGGGCAGGAACTGAATTCATTACTAAGTACAAATTACGATATCTTTAATTTTTACCTATCCACAGAGGGAAATGCACCTTGTGCACCATACAAATCCAATTTAAGCGCTGAGAATAGGCTCTAAGTAGGACTTAAGTAGTACAGAGGCCGTTAGGCTGACCCTCTAGACTGGGGTTAATTTCATCCAAAAGCTTTTCCAAGAGATAAGGAAACAATCTTTCATGTACAAAGTGCTTGAGGAAACCAAGAAACAGTAAAAGAATCTGCCTGCTTTGAAAGCTTTGTATCTCACCTCAACACTCAATAGAGAGATGTGTTGTGTTGACGTACTGTAGATTACACCTTAGCCAAATGGTGAAGTTAAAAGGAAACAGGATCCCTTGACACTGTTTTAGACAACCCATAATACGGCGCTATCATTAAACGCAGTTTACAAAAGGCTTCTATTTACATGTCTGCAGAAAATAGAACAGGGCGCAGGATGCTGATTGCAGTGTAAATGTTAACCGAGGGACTGAACGGCACTCGCTGGGGGTGCAGGAAATCTAGTGCAAACAAAAAGAGGAGAAAACGGTCTCGCTTGTCCGAAGCAGCCCTGCATCCTGGCAGGATGGCTTGCGGTGGAAACAGAACAGCCCTTACGGTCCAAACAACTCAGTCATGCCACAGGGCAAGATGAGGATTAATGGGAGATAGCCGGCAATTGAAAAGATGGCTGTGAAAAGGTAGCTCAGTGCTGAAAGAACAAGAGACAGGCCTCGGCACAACTCAGCCTCTCTGCCGGCTGCTTCCAGAAAAGGTCTCTAGTACTGGTGGCCAGAAGTTAAAAGAGGTGGCGATGCACACCTGTCCCTTGGGAATGAAATGTTTTCAAGGGAAAACCTCACTCTGTTGTTCACACCTGGGCCATTATATGTGTGTGAAAGTCTACCGAGTTCACCTCGGAAAGGTGGGGCTCTGCTACGGGTGAGCGAATCCACATCCATTTTGCTCCTGGAGTGCTTTGGAATCGGGAGGGGAGAAGGAAAGCCCAACTCTAAACAATTCTCTGGATAAAGAAGAAGAAAATGCCTTTTGGCAGGAGACAGCTGACTTCAGGTGCATATCAATTGCTTTTAATTTCAATAAGAAAAAATGCAAAAGCAACAAAACCCCAGGAATGTTCTTGGTGACCAGAATATGACCAGTAAGGATCAAGACATCAAGTTTATATTATTTACAGACCGGGGTTATTTTGGGCAGTGCTGTGTCCTTATTTTCTCTTGCTTCCGAAAACATTTCCAATTAGGACCCCTGTAGAGGTGAATGCTATTTGTGACTCTGCTGTTTGTAACCGACTAGTTTTACCCACACACTCAAATAACCCTAAAATGACCTCCATTCATGACTAATCTAGGGCTGAATTGAAAGTGGTGCCTTTGAGGAGAAAGCTCTGCATCGCCCAGAAACAGCAAGTACCGACCTGTGCTTCCCCACTGCTGTCAGCAGAGCCAGGCCACTTACTACCCACTGTAGCTCTTGCCCCCCAGTTACTATATGGAAGCTTGTAATGCCAGGGTTTGTACTTCACCCAAGGTTTACCACAATTTGACCCATCTGCAAGCTTAGACATCACTGCGAGGGGTCAAATTCAACGTATTATTCTATTATGTAGCAATTAAGACCCAGCCCTGCAAAGACCTGCTGCGAACAGCTTTCCTCAGAGGAGCACTTCCCTGCCAGGCCTTTGCATCATAGATGTGCTGTGTCACACACGCTCTAGTATCGTGTGTAGCCACACATTGTCATTAACCACCCTTTAGTAGGTAATAGGGTGAAACATGTCAGTGAACCATAAAGCCAGACTGATTTAGAAGATAAATTGTAATGGCCCAGAAGTAGCTGTTACAGTCTTTTCTGTCAATACTTTGCCTTTAAAAAAATCCCCTAAATACTTACTAATACTATCAAATGTAAGGGCTGTCGATAATGTATACTTTAAATAGGCCCCAAACACATTACATAATTTGAATTTAAAAAGTCCATCTCAACGATATTTGAAGGTGTTGAAGCAAGCCATCCTGTCGCCTCTGGGACGATCCTGGGAGCAACGCCGCTCTCTGCTTTTTCACATTAACCCTCCCTCGCCGCCCGACCCGACTCTTGCTGAACTGAAGGTGAGGATAAGACACAAGAGAGAGAGAGACAGAAACCTGGGTGTAGCTGCATGATGCATCAGTTCCAGTGTCAGAGCCAGTGTCAGTTGCTTCTGCTCCCTCCCCTACAAACAAGGGCGATTTCCAAGAGGCATCATTTTGGTGATGCAGGCTGCCGTGTGGCCATGTTGACGGCAACGAGCCATGAAAGTCGGGTGGGAGTGAACGGGAAGGAGCAGCTCGATGGGACAGAGACACTTTATGATGGTTTCCTGGCCCAGTAACGTGTGCCACACTGATGCACCTGCAGGAGGACAGCAGCAAGCCTGGAGGGAGGCTCTGCCCTTACTTTGCCCCATCTCTCAGATCATGGTTTTGTGTTTTAAGTAACAGTACCGTAGCGCTGCCATGCATAAGCGCCTGCTTGGCATCTCGACAGCTGGCTGATCCAGGCACGTACGCAACCCAGCGTGCATTACCACCGCTGAAGATTACTGTTGGTTAGGAGAGCAAACGAGTGGCACATACTGCGATTACGCAAAACAGGGATCATGGTAATTACTGGATAGCTTCAAGAGGGAGGCAAGAGGAATTATTTTTCACATTGCATGTATTAACTGTCAGCGTTAATTATCAGTATTTATGGCTGCCACCTCTGGGATTAGCCAAGTAAGCCCAGTGCGATGAAGTAGGGCATCACTGCTGGAAGTGGAATCATGCTCCTCAGGGCAACGGCGGAGCCATGGGATAATCCCAAGTGTCTTTCAGGTGTCATCCACCTCCTCTGTCTCTCTGGCAAACCGACACACTGCAGTTTTGAACGTCAATAGCATTGAGCAGCAAATATCTTGGCTAAGGCATCTGCTGTCTTTAGGTTTTACTCAAGCTGAGCCAATGCTCCACAGCCTCCAAAGAAAGGGATGATCCTACATCTGCGGAAAAAGCTGACCTATGTATAAATATACTACGTACAACAGAAGTCACATGTCTAATCCTTCTGTTGGGAATCAAGATCTAGACTTCTGCAGTGTTTAAGGGCCTGGGGCTAACAGAGGGTAAAGTCCTCTTTGTTATTAGTGCAGCTGTTTCAAACACATCCAGATGCAGTTCCACCTATGTGGGAGGGCACAGCAGGAACAAAATCACACTCATGCCTGGAGCTGCCTGGATACAAAACAGAGGCAACGCCGACAGAATCATCACCCTTTACCAGGCCCGTTTCTAAAGGAATCAATAGCTAATTTGGAAGGCAGCATTTCCAAAATCTTGCAAGTAGTAATGCAGCAAGTTAAAGAAGGATGTGGAAGGTGACTTGTTGCACGGCGGAAGCAGGAGACCCCAAAGAGTTTTCAGGAAAGGTGGGGAGGGCAGTTTTGGCTGTGGTCAGGAGCTGTCCCCCAGGGACGGGCACTCTTGGATGCCATCTGCTGGTGCCCCACCTGCTCACTCCGCTTAGGGACCCGAGCTGATCTAGCACCAAGACCATGGGAAGGAGCTTTCTGACTTACTAACCCACACGAAGATGACGAGAGATGAAATTGTGCATGACTAATTGTATTCGCGTACATGTTTACAGTTCAAGGCCTGTATGTGCTCATTCTCTCCGGACTAAGTCAGCAAACCCAAACTCTTAGGGCTGCTCTGAACGCCACACACATCCACCTGCGGTGTCGGAGCTCACAGATGAAGGCCCCAAGGGTGCAGCTTCACTTGTGACATGTCTCTAGGTCACTCAAGTGTTCAGGAATGGCTATGCTGCGTACAGTTCTTGAAAAAAGGAGGATTAGAGAAAGAACAGTGCCAAGAACTATCATCCCCTCCAAACAATTCAAGAATAAACTTTTTTTTAATGCCACAAGTAAATGTTGTGTTTTCTATTTAATCTTCTTAACACGCTAAGTAACAGCAGGGATGCACACGCTCCCATCTCTGCAGTAAATGCCCAACACCAGCGACAGCTCCACAATGAAGACCAGGCATACCGAGTTACCATTTCAAGATTGTTGATCATTTCAACTCATAATTTTTTTTAAATGGGAGCATTTCAAATTATATTTTAAGATATCCGAGTCACCCCCACAAAGCACAGTCTGTAGGCTGAGGCACTATCCTTCATTACATGGACTGACACAAGGTAAAAAGCTTTAGGGCACTACAGGGATCTTGGTGAAGCAGCAGCAGAAACTACCATGGACTAGAATAGTACAAGAATATTAATTCGCACTGCATCTGTTGGAATATGATGAAATTGTACCTCTTCCAGTGTAGGCAACAGTAACTATTTAAGAGATGCCCACTAAAGCATCGCTAATTGTAAGCTTGTAACAGAACAAAGGCAGTACTTAGAAAGTTTAGATGACACTTTCTCCCTCATCTAGACCTAGAAATTCTCTGTTACTTTAATGAGCTAATTAATCATACCGTACCCTGACACTTCTGTTTTTCTTATAAATTGTGGACATTATGAATGTTGTATGAATCAGCCTCCTGCAAACTTATTGTTGGAACTAGTCTTTCAGTGTTTTCTAGTATCTAGTATCAGTATGTTTTCTAGCACTGTTGAGATTGAGGATGCACTTCTGAAAGAGTTAAATAAAGCAGGGTCAATTATCACTGGAATGTTAACCAGAACTCTCTAGGGCAAGATAAATCAATAGTAAATACAATCTTACTGGAAAGCGTGTGTCATTTTCAGTTCAGTGTACTGGAGAGCACACTGCTCTGTTAAATTAGTAAGAATTGTAATAATACCATGCCATGTAGCAGAAATAGCAGTAGGTGAAGTTTCCTCCATGAACTCAAGAAGTGATGCAATGGCAGCTTGTATGGATATAATTGTATATTTTGCTAGAATCAAAAATAAAGGTTTTAATGTATTATTAAATTCCTTGCTTGGAGGCAGGCATTCACACACCTACAATTATTTTAATTGCATGTTTGAGATTTTTTTGTTTTTCAGAATTTTATGACAGAAGCTGAAGCTAAAATGAATACCTCGCAATATACTTTCCTGAGTTTCAGTAATAAGTTCGTCTCTTTGGGTAATGGAGCAGTTTGTTCAGTGTGTTATATTTTTAGTTTTATGGAAAGGTTTTGGAAAAATTTGTGCCAAGCAAAATATGTGTGGTAAGCAGTATGCAAACTACTGTAAATTACGTAAGTCTGGAGAGCAGAAAAGAACAATTTTGGAAGCTGAAGACTACACTACAGTCCAGGAAGAGGTGGACAGAGGATTCACACGTTGCAGCCTCTGAAGTCCTTATGAAATTGTGCCTCTTAGACATAGGGGGAATACAGGCTTTCTTTAGAAGGGTATTTGTCATATTAGGATGAACTGCATTTTAAGAAAGACAAAATATTGTATTTCTGTTTGAAAGAATGACCCTGTGACTATCTGAGAAATTTCACAAAAGAACAAACCAACGTTGACAAATGATGCTCTTGTGGTTAAACTGCAAGTAGGGGGCTGGCGATGCGAACTTAGTCCCTTCTCACGGCAGACTAACATAGAGGTTTGCAGCATGTTCTTACTCTGCAGTAACTTTTCATATCTATTCCTGGTCAGCGGGATGTAGCTTAGCTCACTGTCACAGCAGGATGGTCATGGGAAGACCAAAATCCTTCTGCTCACCACACAGTGCTCTATGTGATTACCATGGAGCATCTGGCACACTACACACATCCCACCTGAGGTCTGGTGGAGCCTTTTACTATGACTTGGCCTCAGTTCCTGAATTCTTCCAGAACCTGGAGAAAAGCATGCTGTTCTCCCTCCCCGAAGCCTGCTGCTGGATCCCCCAGATTGACGTTTTCCCAGATCTTAACAAAAGATAGTATCTTTCATCTCCTTTACACCTGTGGATCACAAGAACTACCAAGACCAGTGCAATTTCATCGATGTCAATGGTATTTTTCCTGATTTAAAGCAAATTAAGTGGAATGGGAATCGGGTCCGAGCTTGGGGGGTGTCACACACTTTGCCATTTGCCACCCCTTCCCACTGGGGTAGGAGGTTGGACAGCAAGCGTTCATATTCTTTCGGCAAGGGCATCTCCTCTAGGAAAAAAAAGATCCATATATACCCAAATCTTGACTTTCATTAAGCTTAATGCATCTGCAGCCAATTGAATTTGATAGAAAGCCTTTCCCAGGTAGTATTTAAGCTCATCAAGAACCCTAATCAATGGCCGGTAGTTAAATGCGTTCTTAACTTTTTATGTGCATTGTCCTTGTGCCATGTGCTGTGATGTCTTTATAACAGGATCATTAGGGAAAATCACAAAGATTAATAAAAATATAAGGTGAATTGGACGCAAGGGATTCCATTAAATAGAGCTGGATTACAGACAAATGAGGCTCTGCGGTATTTTGAGCTGTAATATTTTAAGTGGGTTTTTGCTACGCTCTATTGTTTGTTGGCCTTTTTCTTAGTTCTTCCTTTACAGTTGTACTAAGCTCATGTGAAATAAGTTGGTCCCAGGGCTAGCCTAGAGTTGGGAGGAGAAAAAAGCTCATGTTCACAAACTGTCATGTTTCTATTCTCCCTCCTGGAAAGAATATGAAACCAGGACTTAAAATAAAAGGCAGAAATTCTAAACAACCCCTTCAACTGTTTTTATTCAAAGTCAGAGAGTTTACAGCTGAAAAATTCCATTGATCCATCGATACATTTCTTAGAGAGGAGCAGGAAAGGAGACTGCATTTATTTCAGGAAGATAAGCTCTATTTAAAAACAAACTGTTCAGCTCCAGGCTGAGCTCCACATGCTGACTCTACCCATTAGAGGATGTAAAAGCTCAGCAACAGGCAGTTGCTCGCCAGCCACCCTTCACGGTGTGAGCAGCCATCTCTGGTAGATGGAGACTTTTGGGGTAGCCTGGGGCAAATCACTGCATCCCCTTGTGCCTCAGTTTCTCCATGTAAAATGAGGAATGATGGCTTCGTCTTTTACCTTTTGTCTTCATTCAAAATGCTACAACATATTATGTCTCTTGCCACATATTATACACAGCACCTACTATCATGAGGCTAGAACTAGTTTGGAGCCCGTAAATGTCAACGTAAGTGCGATACTAATAACTTATCACAAGACGTCAAGCGATAAGGACAGTCTGGGAACACAGGAGTGACTTGTGCATTGGTCTGGGGTGGAGATGTAAGAATTAACTCTTCAAGCACTATAATAAACTTTATGGTTTCCATTTCCTCTGTTTTTCACAGAAAATCCTCTACACCATCTCTGTGTTTTAAGGAAGTCTTACCTCGTCTGTTCTTGTTCTGCTGACCTGGGAACAGGCTTCAGCAGTCTTTAAGGCACCCAATATTAACATGAAAGTCTGTAATCACATTTTCACAGCTGTTAGAGCCCACAGTGTCACTGGGAGTTTGCATGGCTAAAACAGAATTTGCTGTATAATCCATGTGCTCTGCTGTTCATGCATGGTAATTATGTATAACAAAATCCATAAGGAAGGAAACAGCTACATATAGTCTGCTTTTAAAACCTGAAGGGAAAGACTTACTGCTACTATCCAAAGAAACCAACTTAAAAGAAAATAATTTCATTTTTGATGACCAACAACCACTAAACCATCAGTGCCCCCAAATTTCACAATGCACTTGCTGAGCATCCTTGCTGTTTCAGATGGTCAGCTATTAATCTCTTTCAGCCAGCAGATACAAGGTTCTGTGTTACAGCTAGTTTCTCTAAAAAGCAAATCTTTGACTACACTCATAGCACAACTAACAGGCCCACGTGCTGGGAAGAGGATGGTATAAAGATGCCAGAGAAGAGAATGACCTCCATTTCTGGCTACCAGCATCCTGCCCCTAGTGCACATCCACTCCCAAGTAAACTGTAGACCACAGAAGATCTCATTCCCATGCAGAGGGAGATACATGACCCGATTTCCAATTCGACATAACTTACGAAATACCTCTCCATGGAAAATTTAGGCAAAACAAAACTGTCACTGTCATATTTCCTACCCCCTTACCTCCGCCTATTCAGTATTTCATGGGAGCTGTAATTTGGGTGCCTAATTTAGTTCTGTGGTCAGCATCTCTTACAATGTATTGCTTCTGAGAACTTAAAAGCTGTGAAAAACATGCCTGGCCATAGCAGAGACAACCTGAGCACAGCCCCCAGTAAACAGAAGACATTGGATAGAAGAAATCAGTGAAGCAGAGTTTCCACTAAGCACTGAGACTAGGCTTATAAAATAAATGCATGATTAAGAAGAAAAGTGAGGCTCTGGGGCAAAATTTGGTGCCCTTAGCCTCAAAAAAAAATCATCCCAAAACCACTGAACAAAAAAATCACCCTCCCCCCAAACCAAATTGATTTCAGCAGAAAAGTGTCACAAATATTTTTTATATCACTATCAATCTAGTTGAACCTCACAAAACCATAATGTAGGCAGTAAAGTTTGGACCAGCTTTGCCACCAATAGCCTACGACTAAACGTAGGTTTGACACATGGAAAATCAGATGTTCATAGGAATTGCTTTATTTTTAGGCCCTGTAAGAACTAACTCATCTCGATATCTCAGTTGCATTCACTTCTCCGCTCCCAAGCTGTGTCTTGCCCCCCAGTGCCTTAACTGCCCACCTAAACACTACTGCCTTTTGGGGGCAGGGGGATGCGGTAAGGGGCAAGGAAAAGAAACAGCCATCAGCAGAGAAGTGGAGCATTCAGCAGGCAACAGCCTGGTGCTCCTGCTTTTGAGGCTGCTCTTGGGACTCTGGCATTGCCCAACAGGAATATTTCTGCTTTGTTTAACACAGTGAAAAAACATCAGTCGACACTGTAATGTTAAGAGTGGTGGATACAAGTACGACCGATAAACAAACACGTCTTTGTTTTAATAGTGGGGAGTGACTTATCATAGTTAATTATAGGAATTTACAGCTATTTATGTGAACTCAAGAAAGCAGAAAACATTCATTTGTTGGTAGTGTAACTGCTGGGTGGAGGCAGCCCAGATGCATTGAGATGAATGCTAGACTGTATCTTGTTTGTCTTGTTATGCACAACTTTACTATGTAAATTTGAACTTCAGTGACTAGCTACTTGGCACATTAGAATGTATAATTACAGACACACAAAAAACCCATGGAAAGTGACATTTAAACATCGTTTCTTTGTCACATATCAGTTAAATATAGAAAAAAACATATTTACTTTAATCCGCAGTAGACACTTGGTCTCGCACCTGCTGCTCACACGCAAAATATGTCATTATCACTCAGCGTCCATCCTCTTACACAGAGAAAACAAAGTCACTTTGGTTCAGTTTTGTCTCACTTCAAGCCTCAGAGGAGCTGCACTTACTGAGGAATGCAGAAAACAAAACCAAAATAGCGCAACATCAACTACAGTTCATTTGCAGGGGAAAAAAAATTGCTGCTCTTGTGTGTATTCAATAATTATCCCAAAACAATCGTGATGTGATGGCATGAACTCAACAAACATTTTTTTCCCCCCTTTTCAAAGGCCGTGCGATGCTACTGATACAGCACCGTCATCATTAGCAGGCACACCACTAGGGCAGAAAGCGCCTGGCCAATGGTACGGAGCTGGCAGAGCCAGAGACAACATGGTACACTGCACGCCGCTATTAGATAATGCTGCTTATGTCCTACATATTTCTTCTGGACAGGAATTATTGTGAACAATTATTTTAAACAGGTAAACCACCAGTTTCTAAAGAGCATCAGAACTTTTGCTAGGAAGGACCTGAAAGCATTCCTGGCTCTGTAAGGACAAGATTCAACTAGCAATCATCTACATCTAAAACCCGCAGATACATAAATAATTCTCTAGTACTGCAGTGGCTACCTGCATCATCCTCGTCAATGCATTTATCTTTAGAAGACCTCCCGAAGAAAGGAAATAAATCTTTTTACAGAGGAAGGACCAAAGTAGAGAGATATTAAGGGCGGAGTAGATTGTCTGGAGCAGCACAAAGTGCAGACCTCCCCAAGCTAGCACTGCCCTAACCTCATCCTCTGTACAGTGCAGCGACATGCAGCTGTGACAGCTCATGCTCCCAGCCATGAGGCTGCCTGTGCTCAGGCTGGGCTATTTTTGAACTCAGACTCTCAGCAAGGCTTGTTCGAAGAGGACTAGATGCCAAGGAGCAGCGCTGGAGCCAGCTCCATCCCCACCATGGACACAGACATGCCCCCTGTGACTCACCCAGGATTACACCCAAGGAATCTGTGGAAGGAAGAGATCGGAACCAGAATCTGCAGGGAAGCACTGAACCACCTTCCTTCCCATAAAAACAACATTCAGATTGGACCAGATCTTGGAAATTTTCCTTTCTCTTAAGTAAGGCCAAGGATTAAAGGGGCGCAAGGACCCAGGATTTAGGATGTTTCAATCCAGATATTGCAATCTAACGTAGTTTTGATTTAAACTTTCAAATAAGTCTTCTCCCAAACTCAGGTTTCTCCCAACAAATCGCTAACACATACAATTAAACAACAGCATAAGAACAAGTTTTACACGATATCTCACAGAACATGGGACGTGTCTACAAATACCTCAAACTGTCTGTGTAGGATGCAGCCATTTCTGGGGTGGAACCAGCAAATGGTGCGACTGTCGCATAGCAACAGTATTCAGGAAAAACCTGTGTTTAGTGAAAACTGCAGCAGGGGATTTACAGAATACTGTGTTAGTGCTGAGGAATCACACAAGCCAACCAACTTTCCAAGGCTGCCTGTATCTTTTTTTAAAGAACCAAAGACACGGAGCTAGTTTTTTTCCCAAACAGTCCTTACCTAAGGACACCCCACCTTGTTTTCTTGTTAAAAACCTCTCAGCCATTTATATATTATACCTCAAATCTGGACGTCGTGCATTTCAGAAGGAAAAGTGAGCAGCATCTTCTGGCCTATGTTCCCACATTTTTGATCCACTATTTGTTTTGCAGCTATAATGATTATTTGTAGTGAAGAGATCAATGGAAGTTCTAAACATACTCCTGTGACATCCGGCTTACAGCTTGCATTCAGTGACAAATGAAAATAACCACACCATGCGTGGGTGTCTGAACAGGTAACGCAAACATCCAAAGCATAACAGGCCTGAGGAGATACCACAAGGAATACCGATTCAGACTTAAAATGTCACATGACATCATTACACCGTGTGTAACAAAAATAAGGGAGCAGAATGGAAAGGTTGCAAAACTGCTTGCAAACCACACTACCAGGTGGGATGTTGATGCAGCCTCCTGAAATGGCAAGTGAAGCAAACTGTGTAACCCACAATTAATGTGTCTAAAACCAGCCCCTCCCCCCAAAAAAGTATCAACCAGTTGCAGGAAAAGAGAAGAGGAGAGTGAAGGCAGGAAAGAAGGAAAACTTATAAATATTCTTAAGGGATTTTATAGTTAGACATATTATGAAGCACCAAAGACATCTGTAAAATCTGCTTCATTCCACACTAGTAGCATCCATCACACAGAGTGCTTAAACCTTTGTGCTGTTTTTGATTTCTCCATGTGCTTCATTTTCCATCCATTAATTCCTTTCGATCCATTCTTACACATACCTCCTACTTTAACAAACCTTTACAAACCTGTACTGTTTCTCAGGTCACACTTCAATTTGTGAAGAAAAAACCCACGTTTGATCTTTTTAGGTCTTTCCTTTATAAAATAATACTTATTCCAAATGGCTTTCTACTGGTCTGGTTAGGTTTTTGTTTTCTCTGTTTTTTTCCCAAGGCAAAAATTATAATTCATCCCGGTACTACTGAGCTCCTCTTTAGCAAGTGCTAAACAACCAGAAATACAGTGGCTACTGGCTAAACTTCAAAAGCCCGGAGTGTAGTCCCAGCATGGAGGCTGCACATACACGTTAGAGCGAGCTGGATGCATTATACATTTGCCTGACTTGGGTATTCACAGCTGAGGAAATCAGGTTGATTGGTTCTGCATCTTTTGTGAACTCTGACAGATCCTGACCCACATTTGTCATCCTAGTCATTTTATTCCAACCATAAAGGCGACTTTATTTCCACTCCTTACCTGCTCACTAGGAGGCAGGAGGCTGGTTTATTAGGAAAAGAGGTAGGCATTAATCAAGTTACGCGTACAACACAGGGCTTTATCTAGTATTTCATACGTTGGCCTCAGCCCATGTTTCAACTCAATAATATGTGGCGTCCAAATGCAAGTGCAGCCTGACCTCCACATCTAAAGTGAAAGCACAAGAAAGCTTCACCTTTCTTTCCCTCTCAGCACTGGCCAAAACGGGTGCCTACACACAGTATTAATGGCCCAGCCTTGCTAAGGACCCCCAGGCAGACTCTGCTATCATCTCTCTTAGTCGCGTACTCGCCCCACGCTGCCTTCAGTGCATCGGCCGGTGAGCGCATGCAGAGGAAAGGCTTCCCCTGTTTTCCCACCTGCCTACCTTCTGCAGAGGCAGGGACACAGGTGAAGCTCTGTACGCCCAGATGACGGGACTTGCCTTGCACTCACACAGCTCCTTACTTGACCTTTTCACAGCCAAACTCCACGCCTTCCTGCACGGAACTCTTTGGCAGAATCGTAGGTCACCTCTCACAGCTTCCTGACATGCACGTACAAAGCTGAAACTTCCCTTCTGCAGATAAGCTGTTTGTTCGTTTTCACAATGTTATCCTGCCTGTGCCAGTGCATGCTGTTTTAAGAGGTAAGAGTACCCATTTAGTTCATCCCCAGACTGGATTGTGACTTTTTTTCTCAATGTAACCTGAGACAACGTGTCCCACTCATTTTCTGATCATGTCCAGATTGTTTCTCTCCCAAGAACAGGACGCTTCATGATTTCTGACACTGAGTCGGAAGCAACTAAATCGCTCGACAGTTTGTCTTTGAACAACAGGGATGGGAATTGATTATGGCTAAACGAAGCTGTCAGACTACGATTTACTAAGACAAAGTCATCTACATCACCTTACTCCTTACAGTGTTTTGAAATTTGCAGACATGTTACTAGTGAGCATGTATCGATCACTGTTCCTTGGATGTGGCAGAGAGGATTTCCCTATTGAGTGGCTAAATGATGTGTATGTTGGAGCAGATTTAATTGAATGCAAGTATGTTATTGGTAATTTTATTCAGAATTGCCACACGAGACAAATCACACCCATTACTGAGAAGTACAGCTCCTGGAAGGGGGCCCAAACCTGCATCTGAAGTTAAAGGCATTGGAAAAATATAGGGTGAAGGGGTGGAAGGAAACCTGTTAATTGATGAGGAGCATTGCAGGGACATAAGAAAGGGGTTCCTCTTATAGAACTCAAACCACTTAAAAACTGAGCGTCTAGACTCCTTTTCCACATACAGATAGAAACCTATTTTAGACAACTATCTGAAGACATAATGAGCTACCCAGTGAGGACAAAGCTAAAAGACAAATTAAAATAAATCTCTTAAAATTAGGCAAGATGATTCTACTCTGTAGCATGAGTCTGTCCTGAGATATTCCTTATTTTCCTTTCCTCTCACAAAATATTTCAGAAGAATAGTAAAACAGGTACAGAGTCGCAGGGGTAAAAATTAGGTAACTGATGTATGCAGGTATTGTCTGTGATACAACGGTTTGACAATACATATACAACAGCCTGAAACATGAATATTTATAAAGCAACAGTTCCTAATTTTGCAAAGGTCTCCGAGTGTGTGAAAAACACTATGCTGAGTTTGCACGATAACAGTAAAATCTAGAAGACAACTAATACAGTCTACCCTTCACTCGGTGTGCAAATGGTATCATCATTGATGTTAATAGAAATTGCACACACACATTTACAAGCGAGTGTAGTTCGGAGTGCCTACAAATCAATATTAGGGCTGAAAATATTATTTCAAAGAAATACACAAGCTATTAACTTGAGTCCTGATTCAGCTGACAACCACTGAATTTTCAGGTGTTGAAATGCCATGTTGAACATGCAAGAGAGAGGAGAGTTGCATGTTGTGAAACTGCATTTATGACCAAAGCAAATCCTCTGATTGCTTACCAGTGGTGTAAAGCAGCATGCAGGGCTGCTCTGACTTCCCTCTGCGTGGAGTAATATCACATGACAGAACCTCTACTGCACGAAATGGCAAGCTGGGGAAAATAGATAAGGAAAGCATTGGTATTGAAATACACAAAGAACAGCAGATACTCTTTATTGTGTAACACATTAAATTATAGCGGATGGTGTAAGTAATTCGTAAGCATCACTCAAGTATAAAAAAAAGCACTTAAAGGAAAAAGTTTGCAAAATTCATGAAACCTTTCTTCCCCCAGTTTCTGAATCCCCCCTTTTGAGATATCCGCAGGGTACAGATGGGAACATGCAGATTTTTAAGTTGGAGTATGTACGTTTCACAAGCCCGGTAAAATCACACAGCGTGCTACAAAATCCAGGCATCAAAATAGCAGGAAACAAAGACAAGATTCAAACTGACACTGAAGATGTAGCCCAATTTTCTCCCCCTACCCCATCCACCAAAGGAGCAGCTCCTTTGCTTCATGGGGAGGGGAACGGCACCTGCAGTCATACTCCTGCACCTATTTTCTTGCACTGAGTGCAGGCTTGTTCGTGCTGGTCCAACACCGACTCGGTGCATACCCAGCTTCACAGATGCCTCAGAAAACACCATGCATGGGGCTTCTGTGAGAATTACATGTCAAACAGGCTTTACTAAACACCAGTGGCTGAAAAGCAATGCCAGTTATGACTAGATACCCTTTCCTGTTCCTTTACTGGATGGCAGATGTCCACATCTGATCCCCTCAGAAAGCTAGGAAATGCCAAAACAGTATGGATGCATACTGAATTGCCAAATTGCCCAAGATCACTGCCTATCAACAAAGAAACCCGCTTCTAATTTCCAGTGAATTACATGTACTAAGGTTTCCAAATTACTGTCAAGTCCAATAGATTATTCACCTTTTCTTTCACCTTCAAAGTCAGAGATAAATACATCACAGGAGGATTGTTTTGTACTCAGATGCAGACATATCCCTTCAGTAAGGGAATATCAACGGGTATTTTCAGCTCGCAGGTAATAATCTCTAAAATTTAAGTCTAAAACACTTACCACACTGTATGAAATGATAAGACAATCTCAGCTTGCCCGCACTTGCCAAAGTCATAGTGAATAAACCCACTGAATGCCTAGCTCTTCTGCCTTTCCTCCTTTACTCAAGGAATGTAATTTTGCTAATGACCTTTCCTTACCGTCTTCTCTTCAATAAGCTGCAGAAGCCTGAGCACTTCCACACGACAACTTGGCATGCAGATCTTAAACAAAGAATTGGATGATCAGGAACAGGACCTGCTAAGCCTCCACAAATGTTTGCATTTATTCCTTACACAGATACTTAGCAGAGGTTTTCATGCTTTGAGCTACGGGCTTCAGAAGACATGGTTGGTAGGTGCTGGCAGTCAGTCTGCTCAGGCTGAGAGGGCATTAGCTACGACTAAGTAGAAGCTGGTTCCCAAAAGCGTTCAGCCCCCGTAAACAGGGTTGTGTTAGTGGTCCTGGATAACCAGCCAGAACCAGCTGCTGCGTCACGCAACGTGCACTGGTTGTGTTCAGACACAGCAGCAGAATTCTGTCAAAATCCCTGGCTCGGTGCAACTGCGGCACAGCTGAGAGCTGGCAGGATCCCCACATCTCACTACCTTACACATCAGCCTTTTTGAAAACTTGGTTGTTTAAACATTAATTTTGTGTTGAAAGAGGAGCCAAATATTTCATATACCATCCACCAGCTGACTGATGGACCCGCACACCATCGACTGATGTCTGCTGCAGTGGTCAAGAGGTCTGAGCCTGGTGGGTTGCCAGCCTCTGGCACAGGGTGGGCAGCTGGGGACGAAGGAGCTGCTGAGCCTGAACGGAGTGAGGGTCCAGAGAGTCCCATCAGCACTCCTGAAGCATGAGCTGTGACCCTCCTGATGACAGTGGGGTTTTTAGCCCAACTTAAACCAACAATAGAGCTGACCCAAGAAAGCCTGAGAGTTCCTGATCCTGCTCCCTGTAGACTTTACTATGTCAAGCTCAGAGTCGCCAGGTATGTAAGCTAGGGGAGCCCACAGGCAGTTTTTGCTTGCTTGGCCAGCATCAGACTTTAGCTTTCATTGACCTTGACAGCAATACACAGAAACTACTTTCACATGAATGAACTATTCTTGAATAATTTCACCAAATATTTTAAGATCCAAGACATTTGCTTTGAAATACTAACCTTTACCTATCCTCCTTTTATCTTCACAAACCAGTCAGAGGAATCCTGCCAAGGCAGTAACCTGTTTGGCTCACAATGAGTTTCTCTACAGGCTCCTTGCAATATTTCAGTGCACCGCAGGCCTCTTGCTAATCATTGAGGCGAACGAGCCTGAGTGGCTGCCTGGAGTGAGCTTTAGGAGGAATCGAACCCTCCAGAGGACAAAATTATAAAAAGAACATGGGTACCTATGGCAAAATCACTTCAGCGGGAGGGAGGAACATTTTGTTTTGTTTTCGTGGGTTTCTTTTGAAGTTGCAACCTCACAAAAGTGAAAAAAAGAAAAAAAAAAAAGCAGCCGTATCTTCTGTGGTTTTTTGCATTTCTCCCCGTATCATTCTGGTTAGTAACTTCCTTGATGTCTCCTTTAACTGTCTTGGATGCGCTCGATTTCCATGCATTGATTTTGTTCTGAACTTAATTTGTATCATATTTTTTCCCTTGTCCAACTCATGAAATACTTTTTTCTTGCTCCCAGCTGCTACTGAACTTCTTTCCTTCTCAGATCATACTTAAGGTCTGGCTACTCTGCTAGATGAGCACAACAATAAACCTCTTCGCGTGAATCCCATTGGGAAGTCTGGATTCCTAATCTAACATCCCCTTGCATAAAATGCTCAATGCTACAACTGTTTGCCTATTTTTCATGGCATGATTATTACCATAACTCTGCCAAAATGAATATCAATCTCAAAAACATAGCTTTACTTTTCTATTGCCATCCATTTGCATGAGTTTGTGCATTCTTCTTGTGAATAGCCCAGTGAGCAAGACTGTGGCAAGAAACAGGCTACACAACAGTATTTGCAGAGAGTGAACCCTGTGTATACAGCGGTACCACACTCCCAGCTTGTGACCTTGCTCTCCAACCTAAACAAACTAAACCTGCTGATATTTTCCGTTGGAAATAATGCACCTCTGAGTACCTGCTTCTGAATAAGCTATAGGAAGGTAGGAAAATTTAAGCAAGAAGCCTGTTCTGCCATAGTCACTCGGGATGTTACTGTTGCTGCTTTTCATGTCGGTAGGACTGTTCACAGCTTTTCACCATGCCACACATCCTTCTCACTACAAAAGAGAAGGGATAAAGGGTGCCTGAAATGCAGCCCCTTTGAAATACGCAGAAAGCAGAAATTGTAAAAATTCCTCTGGTGATCCCCAGCTACCTATGAAGATTAGGACTATCCAGAGCTATACAGCAAAGCAACAAAGAAACATCAAATTGGATCAAACTTGCAGCTATACCATCCGTGACCATCTCAGTTCCAAGCCTGGTTCAGAGCCTGGAAGATTGTATGTAGGGCCCAGCAGATGATACCCTAAGCATCCAGTGGGAGAGGCACTCACTCATTTCACTATTTAGCACTATTATGCTTTGTATTTATTCTCTGAATTAGGATAAACGTCTTCAGATTTACTTGTTTGGAGTTTTTTTTCCTGAAAAGAAAGCCTAATAATAAATAGAAAACCAAGGATCTTTCGTCTTATTTCTCTTCATTCTCCAGCCTCTTTGTTTCTGCCTGCATTTGTTTGCAGGCAACAAGGTCAAGCTCCCAAAAGAACAAATATTGTCCTTGAGTCATAGTTGTGTTAGTGTCGAGTGAGCTAAAATCAGGCTTCGAATGGTTTGTTTAGTTTTTCCCTCTGCTTTATTACATCCAAGCTACAAGCAAGTTTGGCATGAGCATCTGTAGTCCCTACTACAAACGCACTAGACCAGAGGGATGTGGTGGCTGCACCACTGTGCTTCACAAACGTGTAAATGAGAGTGTTACACTGGGTCACAGAAGACAGAATTAGTAAATATGCTGGAGCCCAGTGGTTGGGAGATGCAATTAGATGTCTGCTTTGAACATAAAATATTATCCATTTTGTTTGCAGAGCTTGCCATATGGTTCCCTTGAGAAAACAAGACACTAGAGGAAAGCCTTAAAGCTTTTCACACTTTCACGGATGCCCAAACCCGCGTTATTTTACTCAGCCTGAGCTGTTGCTCACAGGCCTTCTTGGTAGGTGTTCTCACCCCCTGGGCCCTCTCGCCAGTTAATGACCTAAGAAAGCCCCATCCCACAGCAGATGACATATGGTGCAAATAGCCAGGCCTCCTAGGAGGAATTTCACCAGAAATGACTGTTGTTTTTGTTGCGCAGACTGAGTCACATCACAAACTTTCCAATCAGATTTCAAATAAAACAAAATTCATGGCAGCCTGAGTCGAGAGCTTTCATTCCTCCTGTTCAAAAGACAGGGCTGATTATACCAGCAACCCCTATACATGCAAGCACTTGTTCAATAGCTCTCCCATTAGGAGTCTGGTCCCATTAAGACTAATCACACAAACGTTACTGTATGAAGTTGAGTTCAAAACTTGACCTGAAGTCTGCATCTGCACATAGCTGATGTCAAATATCTTGTATCTTCCACTTCGGGTCTAGGATTTTCTTGAAAATAACTTTTTCTGGATTGATAGAAAAGGCTAAGCTCCAATGTATGAATGCTTCCTATTACAAAGCCACTGAATATTTCAGGCTTCCAAGGGTAAGATTTGACAAAAGCTGGAGCTGAACCTTGGAAACTGTGTGGAAATCCCCCTTGGTATAAGTGCACGCATAGTACTTTCTCCTATTTTGCCTACAGTAGCAATATGCAAACGCAAACAATAATTTCTCAGAGCATCAGACAATGGATGATCAAAACTGTGTAAAACCCATAGAAGCAACTAGAGTCCTGTGTGGCATTTATGCAAAGTTGCCAGCCAACTTCAAACACTTATGAAGCCCATAACAAACCTCACTCTCAGAAACACTTCTGATTTGCTTCCTGCAATAAGTATGTCATTTAATGAAAGTTAAGAGAGATTTAAACATTATTTTGGGCTACAGACGTTGTAATGTATTAAAAAATAAGTAGTAACAAGAATAAACTTTAAAAAGGTATTATAATTAAGACAGTGTCTGAGGTCCTCTTATTGCAACAGACTAACTGGGCAAATCTTAATTGACACCTGTCCATTTAACATCCTTTTGAACAAAAGATATTCTTATTCCAGAGCATAATTATTCAGAGACAGCTATTGGGTTTTAATTTCACACCCTGCCTTAATGACAAATTAACCTGAAAACACAGATAACCCTTTGTTAAATTCAGGCTGCAATCTTTATTTCCAATAGAAAATTATAGAACAAGGTTTGCCCTGTATCTATAAGCAAACAGTACAACCTATGAACAAATTCAGGGGACCTGTGGTTTTTTTATGGTGAACACCAACGTGATTAGCTCTTACTCGTACCGTCTGAAACAAAGTCCAACAAAAAGGAGCCCTGGATCAGGCTCACAAATATTTGCAGAAAGCCAATTTAAACTCTCTGAAGTACTGGTGGATAGGAGCAGTGCCAAGCTGTACTGTTGAAATTATACCGTCCACGATGCAAAGAGCGGCCCCTTTCCCTGAGGCTCAGACCTTGCTCTACCTGGGGACCTACACACGTTCACATGCACAGTGGATTTCCCTTATCTCCACAGCTGTGGTTAGCTCTCCCCTTGGATGCGTATATCATCGGTCAAAGGCAGCGAGTATGTTATGATACATGACTTGGGACACCTCCAATTCCTGATGTGAGTGCTCTTATACAGCCCTCCAGGTAACCGCATGAGGAAGACTCTTCTCGCTCCACTGCGAAGAGCCCATGGAAAGAGGAAGGCACAAAGTCATCACTGGAGCCTATTTCGGTCTCCACCTAAACGTGAAAATAAGCAACAACAGCAACTCCTAAAGACAGTGTTCATTTGCTGCTCACTGCAGCTTTGATGGACTACGGTCAGGCTATGGCCGAGGACTTCTGAAAATGCCCTTCTCACAGCCCAGCTGTGCCTATTCATCATCATCTGCTTCATGGGTATTTTAATCCGACGGGCGGGGGGGACCTAGACTTTTGTGAGTACTAGGAATGTTATGTAAAGAGAAATCTCACTGTTTCCACTGTGAAATTTTGCCTCAGGCAACTTATGAATGTTCCAGGGAAGATATTCACCATTTTCAGCAAAACAGCTGACAGATCCATCTGCTGCTCTTGGTGATATTGGGTGCAATTTTCAAGTGTCTCAGTAACACACGCTCCTGCAGTCCCAGTGAAAAGCCAAGTTCCCCCTCCATGACAATTGCAAAGGAGGCGAAGACAATACACTTTTGTTCTAATTTTTCAAATTTTAAGGGTAAATTGCTTTTGAAATATCTCAGCACCCATGAGCATGAAGTTTGGAGGAACTGATTTTATACAGTTACAATGAGTTTCCTAAGAAACACAGATGCTCAAGAGGGAAATTTCAGGAGCACTTTAGAAAACTTAGCATTTATTTTATCCAGAAGAATACCCATGGAATTATATTTTCCCTACAATTATAATATGGAAACTTCTTGATCTTACTTTTTTTCAACAGCAAAAATATAGATTTAGATCCATTGCAATATCCTATGAAAGCCATGTGGATAACATTTTCAGGTAGGTGTATTAAAAGAAAAAGTAAAATTGCTTCTTTGGGTATTAGCAAATGAAATGTTTCGATTTGACATTTGCTTCACTGTACTAAAACCAGGTTTGATCAAGTGCTTAATTTGGGTTTGAATTAAATGGTTTAGCTGAATCCATATTAGATTTCTTCCTTTACACTTTGATTAGCCAAAGAACCACATTTTTCTTATTTTGAAATCATTTCCCCCTAATTTTTCAGGATGACTCTGAATTCAGAGTGAGTCATTCACACAGGTGTCACAAATTTATGGGTCAGGGAATTTTCAGTCTGCTCTGCCATGAACGTGTGAAACAAGGGCTTGAATCCTGCTTTACGGAACAGCTCGCTATAAATTCGCCTGCATCATAGCTGTATGACATCTACAACATAATCGTAGGCCTGATCACGCACACGGGGTTCGCTGCCAGCAAGCTCAGTTGCCAAATGTCCTGCAAATGGGTTATGAAGGACACAGCTTATATTTAACCCATAGGGGAGCACATCCCCACATGAGTAAGGGAGCTCCAAAGCTGGCAGCCTTTCTATATGCTTTGTGCCAGCTTAATACAATAAATATTGACACGTTGGGTTTCATCTTGGTCACTACTATGGTCCTTGACCCATACCAGCAGCCAGGGACTAGGAAATCGCTGCATCTGACGGTCTCCTCTCCTGTTATTCAGCCCTATTAGAGTATGAGAAAACAAAGGAGAAAGCAGCTCACTGAAACTCACGTTTGGCAGCTGCCAGCCTCTCCTGAACCGCCATGGCCACTTTCGTTTTTCTATGAACACTGCATGACTGCTGGGGGAAGAGATGGCGACGGAGCAACAACAACAACAAAAAATTACACACACACAACTGTGTTCAACGGTGCCAAATCTGACTCTCCCAGTGCTGGTTAAAAAGGCAAAGTTTCTCAGGCTTCCCTGTAAGGTCACAGCTGGTACTTCTATGAATCTTCTTATTACATGGGAACGAGGCAGAGGTTCATAGGGAGAGACAGATGGCGAGGAGCAATGTTACTTATCCTAATGTGCATGTGAGACAAAGAGCTTTTTGGCATACCTCTTGATCCCAGTCTTCGCTGCACCATGTCGGACAGCCGATTCCCACCAAGTGTTCCCCTCCACTTTTTATTCCTCCCCTCAGCAAGTCCAATCCTACTTGTCTTCAGTGTTTATGTGAATCACGCTAGATGTTTTCCAGAGATTTAGGCTCTGATGAGCAAGGGCAGCAAAAACAGCAGCAACAAACAAACAAGCCGACCCAAGCCAAGCTTGCCCACCACCGCGCATTTGCATTCACGTAGGCTACCCCGTCCGCCTGCCCCCTACTGCCAGACCACAAGAGCCGTGGCAAGAGTGGGAAAGGGCAGCCCCGGGGACAGAGATACAGGATTTGGGTTGTAGATGTACATATTATTCACACTGAAAATACAAATTGTGGCTGGGATTTTCAGGTGGGAAGGGCATGGATCTTCGTGTTGGAAGGAGGCGGGGTATTACTTGTGGCTTAAGCCAGGATTTCAACTGTGGGAATTAGAAGCAGGGAAAGAGAAGATAAAAACATAGTTTGCATATTGGTTGAAGCGTAGCTCAAAATATGAGGGAAGAAGGGCAGACTTTGATCTCTGTGGTATAAAACTATCGCTGGGAGGACCTCAGTCATTCCAGCTGAATTATTCTTGGTTTTCAGCAGCAATAGAGAGGAGAATCTGTCCTCCTGAGCCCAACCTCCTTATCCTGCTGCAAATGGAAAAATTCACATAGCACTTCCACTGCCATCGCAGTGGAAATGCATCGGGACTTAACGCTGAAATCATCTGAGCAGGATCTTCTAGGAAAGACCACGCAGAACCAGAGGCAGTACTTCTAGGAGAAGATAAGACAAGATATGGCTCCATCACATGGCAATTGCTCTTTCAGACCACCTGCCAAGGACGCAAGCTCTTCATTCAGGCAAGTAACTATTTATAACCAGGTTGGCTGTGGGGAAACCCATCCCACCCCCCGGAAATGTGATAGCCAAAAATGTAAAGAAAGCTCCTCAGATTGGCACTCAAACAGTGGAAGGAGGAGGAGCTGGACTGGGAATTGGCAAGTTGAAGCAAGAAGATGAAGGGAATTGCTCGTCCAGGGTATTTTTAGCTTGTGGTTCTGTAGGCAGGAAGACAAATGGAAAGGCAGATCATGATTTGCAGCTCACACAGGACTCTGAGCAACTCCAAACTGGCACTCCACAGCAAAGGGAGAGAAAGCAAGACAAAAGCGCAGCAATTTTTTCTTTTTTTTTTCTTTTTTTTTTTTAACTATCACTAAAACAGTCCCAGTTTAAGTCCTCACCAGAGCAGATGATTTTGCATTCACTTTAATACCAATTAAATTTAACCTGGTTTTACTCAGAAGTAACTGGAGAACCTTCTTCCAAACAAACCAAGCAAGAACTAATATGATGGAAATGTGACAGACTGACAGCACAGAAACTTAAAAGCCTACAGTAAAAAGAGTTCACGATCAATCCTGTAGAAGCTTTACTAATGCACACACATTTATCTATACATTAAGAACCCCATGTTGATTTTTGACCCACGTAAATTTTCATAGCTTCAGCAAAGGGAGGCTCTAGATCTCAGGCTTTATGGCATGTCAGCCTCTAGCATCGTTCTGCCTGCAGTCCATGTAACCCAGGCCTGGCAATCCCGCTAGCTCTTCCTGAGCAAAATACCATCATCCACCCTCAGCTGCAGTGGTGGTGACTTGCTGACGTGGGAAGCCAAGGAACAGCGTCCTTCTTGAAGAAAAAAACTCATTGACGTTGATGAGCTACTACAAACCCAGAGGCAGTAGTCTAGTAATAACTTTAGATTAATTACCATCATCTCACTCAGGACTAGGTACAGGGCAACGCTGCAGCCATCAGTGTTCCTGTGACTTGTAATTAAAAGAGAAAAGGCAGCACGTATGCATGCATCCAGGTACATTTAAAATGAATACTGAAAATGCTTGACAAACTTTTGTGTTTACTATTTACTTGTGATTTTTGTAACAACCACTAAGGAGGAGGAAAATAAAATTTCTTTTGGCATCATTTTGGTTTCCTTCATGCTTGTAAGCAACTCCCACTGTCTCCACTACAAAAGGCAACACTGCTTCTTCTGGATGTCCCACAACACTTCATGGCCAGTTTCCAGCTCCCACTACAACACGTGGGAGTTTCCCTATTGACTTCAGTGGGAAATAGGAGCAATCAGCACCTCAGAAAACTAATTAACTTCCATGAGTCATCTGAGCTTTGGCCTAAGGCCTAAGCTGACTTGTCCAACATCAGGGGCAGACATCTACTGACACTGACTTTAAAATTCAAAGCATCCCTTCCACCTCTAGATATAATTTCAGCTAAGACCTGCTGTAGCAAAGTGCTTCAGGATTGGAGAGTCTCTGAAGTCTGCGGGACTGCTAACTGGTTTACAGGTTACTGTGTCTTTAGCACCTTACTGGAATGGGCCCCAGGTTCTGCTGTTGTAAACCAGGGCACTGGATTCATGGAAATATACCATCCCTGCCTTTGGCGAAGAATGCACTGCTGAATGCAGTGATCTAAGCTTATATCCTCAAGTCCTCTGGACTGAAGTATGCTCTGAGGTAGGATTTGAAGATTACAACTTTCCATATGCACAACAGCCCAGCTGCAACCCTAGATCCAGCTGGGATCTCAGGCAGAGCGACTTTGTAGGCACGTAGTGGCTCCACTTGCTGATGGGCAATGGGCAGAGGTGCTGTGCTGTGGATGGGCTGCACAGCGAGCTCACGGCCAGCCAGTCCTGGCCAGTGGCACAGCTGGAGCGCACCAGTCTGTACCAGCACTGTAGTAACTTGTGATGCAGGCACCACGCTTTACACATGTCATGAACAAAGCATGAAACGAAAGGTAATAGGTTAAATATATTTTCCCCCCCTCGATGTTACATGCTGGCAAAAGATGCCTTATTTTGCATCTCCCATTAGTGCAACAGTCCTAATTATATACCTAATTCAGAGAACATTTTCACTAGACAATTTTAAGAAAAGCTGAATTTACAGGTTAAATATCCATAATATTTCCAATATGCCTCATACTTCTGCCAAGTATCGATTTCCTAAGCTGCACTGATCACACACACACACTGTATTTCCAGTACAAATATTCAAACTTGCACCTTGATTTCTGCACCTCTTTTACCACTGCAAATAGTTGTAATAACAACACTAGCAACAAAACTCTATTAATATACTCCAAACTAAATAACTAGAAGAAAAAACCCCTACAGTGAGCTGAATTGGCATTCATTATTCCAGTTGTTTCATATCTTTAAATGATTCTAGTAAATCGATAAAGCTCTGCAAAGCGGCTGTTGTCTGCTGATTTCTAACTCTAGTCAGTGGCATCCACTCTTTAGTGCACCACACACTTGCTGTGTAGCCATTAGATGAAAGCACTATCACCTGTCAAACAAACTGCTAGAACTGTGATAAATTAATGATCAAATAGTACAGTCTGATGTACAGTAGCAGTGCCGAGGCCAGTTACAACCAGGCCTCATGCTTTAAAAATGTAGCTGACATTAAAAAAAAATCAGCCATTAAAGAAAAATGTCACAGAGCTTTAAAAAAAAAAAAAATCTACTTAAAAAATGACCACATAGTGATACTCCAGGATTTGAGGTTTTACTTAAAAAAAAAAAAAAAAAGTACTGAATGTTAACAGTAAAACCTTTCTGTGTACTATGAATTTTCAAGGCAAGCAACAACGTGCAGCTAAGCAGAAAGGATGTTTGTATTTTTTTGGTAAGTAGTGCTGTGTACAAATCTGTACCTCAGAGGAATCCTCTGGTGTGTCATGGGCAGAACTCTTGTTTGCAAGGGAAATGTCCCAAGTTCTTTTTCTCCCCATAATGCTTTTGATTTTTGACATCATGGGTAAGATATTTCAAGGGAGCTCCATATCACTTCTAAATATAAACAATACAAAATAAGCCTTTGCTTTTGAAGCACTTGACATCCTTTGAGCTTTGAATTTCAGCTCCTAATAACTCTTGATGCTCACTGCATTAATGTATAAAGTCCTTTTTGTGAGCTAGAAATGGTTCCTCATGTCCCTCCTGCCATTGGCTTTATGAGCTTAATTTATTCTTTTTAATATAAAATCTCATTACCTGAACATGACACCACCACTTCCATTTTATCTTTGATATAAGAACAGAGAGAAACCAAAATCAAACCCTTAAATAAAGTCTGTAATCATCTCTCACTTTCTCTTGCTGTTCAAATTTCTAAACAAAATTAAGTAAAAATACCTTCCAGAGCACACTAAGAAATGTAAAGAGCTGGGGGGGGGGGGAGAAGAAAATTACTTTCTAGTGAACTAACAAGGGACATAATTACTTACACAAGCAGCATATCTTCTTCTTGATGATATTCCTTCATGTTTATTTTGCTATATTTGTGAAAGATGGAGAATGCCTAGGAAGAATGCATATGCTGGAAAGCTTGATCTATTGAAATAAGTCCTGAACAAAGAGTTGCCTAACCTCAGGCAAAGCATACTTTTTCTAAACTTTACTTTCACATAAGACACTCAGACTTTAAAATATATATTAATGGATTTTAAAAAAGATTCTTTCAGAAACTGAAATAATTAAGAAAAAGCCACCTCTTAGAGAATTCGCAGAGGCTGAGGATTAAGTTAGGACTTCTTGAGTCCTGATTTTAACAGAAAATTGGAGTGATCTGTGTATTAGCACATGAAAGCATCAGTTCCATGCACTAATGGCAGTTCCTTTATGCTGTTGTTGTTGGTAGAGATGTGACTTAAGCATTGACTTAAATTATGAATTTGGCAGGGATCAAACTTCACGATCTAATTATGTCTTATGGCTCTCACTGAGTCTTTTGAGGTAGCTGGTTGTAAATATCAGGACTTTTTCACATGGAACGTGTTTTTCATCAGAATCCACATCCCAGATCCTGGAGGATCTTTATGTTCTGTCCACTTACATGGAAACCTTCACTCAACAATTCAAGGCTTACATCCCTGGAAAACTATATTTTAACTGTGAAACGTCATCTGTTCCCTCAGAAAGCCTAAGACTTGTAAATATTTTAACTCCCGCGCTGTGCTTTTTCCTCTGATACCAACAATAATCAGGACTGTATTCATCTGAGGCTACTGCGCTGCAACTATTGCTGCGAGCAGCTATTAGAATTGAGTGAGAAAACTAAACTATGCAGGCTGTATTGCTGAAGCTTAATTTCAGGTGGCCTATGACAATCCCATTTCCTACTCAAGCATCACTCAATGTGATGTCTTTTAAAACCATACCGACTTCAAACATTTTATAGAACAGCAATAGGAAGCTGGATTTTGCTTTCGCACCAAGGAAAGAATAGATGAAACCCTCTGAAAATTAGTGCAAATGGATACGTGAGAATTAGGCTCCATGAACTCACTGTCCAACCGCACTGGGAAAAGAAGAAAGCTTGCTAACGGGGATGAGAAATTGATATGCTGTTGAATATAGATTGGATACATTGATTCTGATGTACAGACACATACTGCAATAATTATATGAAAGGGTACAACACTTGTGAATTAAACCATCTTAGATGACTTGAGCTCATCTTGTCATTTATCCTTTGTTTACTTTTCCAGTATTACAAAGTACTTTTACATCTAATTAAACATACTCGTAACATTCCTTCCATCAGATAAACAATGCAGCTGCTTCCTCTGTCATATAAGAATGGAGAAATCAAGATAACACGGTATTTATTTTTATTCTAGTTCTCTGTCAGACACTTCACATTGAAACTCATGCAGCTGCAAGGTCTATCAGTGGTATTTCCAATCCATATAGATACTAAAAGAAGTAAATATCTCATTATCTACTTAACTATGATAATCTGTTTGCATTAAAAATTTTGGCAGACCAGGTAAGGGCAAACTGAAAGCGCCTTCAAAAAAATGACTTATTAACAGACTCTACAGTGATGAAATTCTTCAAGATAAATTCCATAGACAGTAAAAGCTAGCTTAAGCTACTGATTTGAAACTCTTACAGAAGGTTCACATTTTTTTAAATAAGTAGCAATTAGTCTGAAGGAATCCATTTATCTCCTCTGAAGTGACTGAAATAAAGAGAAATTAGATAAAACTACATGCAGAGAAACAACTAAGTGATAATAAGAATGCAATCAGATAATACTGAACAAAAATTATAAAGGCAGGACAATAATATATAGTTCATTTGCTTATTGGAGGCTTTGATTCATTCCCTGTGGTAATAGTAAAATTTAATAATATCTGTATACTTACAGTGTTCTGAAAAAAGCACTACCATTATACATTGTTATCCCTGTAGGTTGGATGACAAAAGCCTGGGGCAATACTACCATCAAAGCATGTGACATACCCAACATAAATCTTCTCATCTTCATAGGGACGACAACTGTCATTTTTAAAGTGCATGGCAAATGAAGAGGGCATAAGAAAGGAAACTTCTAATTTTTTGAGGGTGCTAGCGGTAGGGACTGTTTAAGTCTACACTGTGCTTTAAAATTGCAGTAGCAAAACCCAGGTAATTCACTTGAACAGTTGTATAGATTTCTTAATGCTTAAAAAGTGCTGTCCAGGCTGGGAATAACCATCTGTTCCTTCGAGAACTCATACTCTCTTAGCTAATATATACAGCTAATACACTCTATAGCTTATATGTGAAAAATAGATCAATGACTGTCAAAGGAAGATATGTACTATTCCAGCAAACAGCTCTGCTTAAAACTCTCTGCTTTTTTTTTTTTTTTTTTTTTTTCTGATGGTAACTAGTATTTTTTAAGCTCTGCAAATGAAATAAAGAATCAGTAGTCTGGTGATGTCCATTTACATTTTTTTGCTCATGTAATTTTAAGTACTAGCCCTTGTCTGGTTCTCTTCGTTTCCTTGTGTTACAGAACGTGCCACCGACGGTGTGAATCACCCACCCCGGTATGCTGAATAGCATTGTCACTTTAATGTTCAACATGGAGTTTTCTTCTTAACATTTTTTCTCATTACAGCAAGATTCAGTATTGTGAGACACCTTTTGTTATGTATAGATGAACAAAAGCAGTCAGAACAAATTTAGTACACTGGGCAAGGCAACTAGCAGTTGACAACACTTAATAGATAAGATACTCTATAATAGATATAATCTTCTCTTAAATTTTGCCTTCCTGGGACTGCATAATACATGGGTCAGACAGATTAGTGTCATATGCTTTCAGATAAAAAAGTGATTGCAGAATCTAGATAAAAAGAAACAAAAAACCCATAAACCTCCCAAACCATGACTTCAAGACATGTTTTAGCCTAAGAGCTCCCAAAATAACCAACTGGCGTTTTCCCGTGGCAGCTATACCTGTGTAAATAAAGATTTTACACAGGGTCTCTAAGTCATTTTTACTGTGAGTAGCGCAGTGAAACTGTAGTCCAGGAAAGAGGATCATAGACTAATGAAATTAGAGCAGTTAATGACACTTGAAAACACAGCCATTTTAGTTCCATTAAGTGGCACTAGAATAACCAGTCAAATCTATACACCCAGCAACCTTTCCCTATATCTTAAATTAAAAACAGTGGGCTTGTTTACCCGCTTAGATTCCTTCCACTGACTTCAGTGAGATGATGACTGGACCAACTGTCAGTGGGTTTCTACAAGTAGTAGAGTTAGTTAAACATTAAATATTTTTGTTTAACCGCTAAAAAAGAAAAAAAAGTGATAAAAGAAATCATCTTTCACAGGAACTTCTTTCTGCTACCCAAGCACAAAACTTCTCCTCACTAAAAAACAATCCAGAATGGCAGAGATGACAGAGCCGTTCTCATTTTGAATCAGGCCAGAAATTCTCTAAAGAGTAGGGGTTGGTAGTTTCTTTAAGTGGAGTATGGTACTGAAAGGTGGGACAGAGACTTAGATCTGGCTTCAGATGCTGTGGCGTGCAAAATTTCAGAAACTCGCCAGGGAAGGGACGTTTTTTTTTCTGTGTCTGTTCATCACAACTTGCAAAATGGGCTCCCATTCCCAAGCAGAGCCTCTGGGTTCTGCACCAATAAAAGATACTAAATAGTAAAAAAACCCAAGTGTACTTATATTGAACGTTTAAAATATATACATGGAATTTAATGCAGTCTGCATGTCATTAGTTTTAACCCAGATTAGATTCACTTGATTAGAGTAGATATGACCATTTTAGAATGAAACGCTTGAAAACAGGAACGCTAGCTGAAAAAAATTCCCCCAAATCTCTCATATCATATAAAACTCACGTTTTTAAGTTAATTTATAATTTCCAAAGAACTTCATGTGAAGATGCCAGTTTTACCTGATGCAGAGGTTTGAGATGATGTTTAGCAGTAAGGTAATTGCAGCAGCGGTATACTTCAGCCCAGAAACCTGGAATGAGGCTGGACTTGACAGTCAGCCAGACTCACCAACCTGGGAATATTCAGATTTCTAGTGCAAAGGGAATGAACAGCCTTTTCCTATCAGCTAAGAGCAGCTGAAGCAAATATTCTTGGGGAAAGCTGCAGTACAGTTAGATGTTATGCAGAGAGTTAGTGGCTGATGCTTCTCACTGCCCAAGGGTCAGGTATTCACAGACTCTGAACAAGTCCGGGAGGTCAGCACAGGTACCAGGACAGTGACTGCTGGCAGAGAGGACAAAGAAAGACTAGAAAGTAGGTTTCTACTTCTTTCCATCTGCTACGCTGACACATGGCTGGCTGTTCCATCTGCTACGCTGACACATGGCTGGCTGTTCATTGTCTGACCCACAGTTTGTGCATGGGAGAATATACACACGTATCTAATACATATGTATGTTCATTAACGATACCTCAGTATATGTTTTACAGAAACAATGCTAGTCTGTTTCAGACTGAATGGACCAAACTCTGCAGACCCCTCTGTCATGAACTGTAACACCTCCAGAAGCAGACTCCAAGTACACCTGGACTCCAGTCTGTTAAACTACATGAATTAAGTTTTGCATCGCTAAGTTCATGTTAACCAGGCACAGTCCTGCTCTGCAGTGATTGAACTAGACGCCATAAAAAGTAACTAAGATGGAAGCCTTGTATTAGACCCACAGTGTTGTCAATGCCAAAATTTTGTTTCAGATCTTACAACATTGAATGCTTTTATTTAAACCCTAACTCCTTAAATGTTTGAGATCAGAGAAGAAACTCGGCTTTCATGTAGGCTTCTAGCCTTACATTTATGCAAAAGGCTCAAAAATGACCAAAATATATCCCAAAGACTCAAAAAGACAAGAAGTAGATTAAAATCAATTCAACCTTAATAAAACATAATCGAGAACGCTATGGAAAGCTGCCCAGAAAACAACACTTTCTGAAATATTTTTGTAGGGATCTGCAATTTGATTTTGTAGTACAGTGAAATAACTAATGTTTTTCAAAATGTAAACTTTCCAGAGTTTACAAAACCAACTTTGGTTTTCTATTCTTGTATCAGTCAGTTCACCTTCAAGTCTAGAAATGTTTTGTCAAAACACTGCAAGAAGTTTCCATGTTGAAGAAAGATACATGTTTTATAAGCACATTTAGTCAGTCCTTCCTGTGGTGTGGGTCCCAAGTTATGATTTTTAAATGTTTGGGTTATCTTAAGGTTCACTTGGGGACATCACTGACAAAAAATAGATTCAAACAGCAACAATTTTTTTTCTCCAAACAAATCTTGGATTTCAAGTCACTGTCCATGAGTTTCCTCCAAGGCCTTTTCTTCCCTGGCTTACAGTTTTGTGTTCTTCACTGTGCTGCTGAGGTTTTATGGTCTTTTTATATTAGAACAAATATCTTACAAACCTGCTTTGTTAAATTGCTTCAGGATATGTCACCCTTCCTGCAGGATGCTCACTGCACTGACAGAAATAGACTTCTAAGAGGCCTGATCTGGAATGAAATAAAGTAAATGTTCACATTTTTAACTTACACAAATGGACAAATCAGTCTTTTTGGTTTTAATTCAGCTTTTCACAGATCAAGCAGCTAGGATATAGATTTTCTGCTCTTTCATCTTTTTTAAAAATAAACCTAAATTGAACTCAACATCCTTACAATTGATAATTCTGTATACACCTGTGTACTTCTCAATAATTACTGAAGTATTTGATAGAGCCACCTGAAGATTTAGCCCTCAACTCTGACCAGCACAAAACAAAAACCATCAAAAACTGTGCATTTGATTTGGCCTGCGTAGAACTCACACATGAACAGTAGTAGCCTTTGACAAGCACATGTTGGGAAGATCTCCATGATTTATGCTTGCACTTTTGCAAGCATGATTTACGCAGTCTGGTGTTCTCTCAGCCGTGAACATCACCTATTACTATCAACTTACTTTTCATGTCCCAGTTCACTAGTTACCGAGGACCCAGTGCACAGAGACAATGGCAACATATTGTTCACTCCCTAAATATCCAGCACAGTGTTCTGCCCAGATGTGAAAAGGTAACTTGATTCCAATTAATGAAAGTGACTGGGTCAGCCTGTCACCTCCCATGCTCTTTAAGTGCTACTCAGACATCTATACGCTTATTAAAACCTCAGGCACTCTACATAAGCTCTGCCTTGAAACCAGTTGCCAGAGGCATCACTGCTCAGAACCTGTCTACAGGTCTCTTGGTTTCAGATCTGACATCATACAAACCTCTCTTATCTGCCTTGGCAGCACAGATCAGATGAAAAGCGGCCCCATCCTCACAGAATAATACAAAAAGGATGGAGGTGCACAATAATAAACATTTCACTGCTGCTGTTCTTCACAAATGTACCTTACTGCTAACATGCTCCAAGGTTAGAAAATGCCTACGCCACTTTTCAAACCTCCCTTATTACTTTTATCAGATTCAGAGCAGGGAACTTGTTACTAGAACCTTTTTCCCCAACTAATTGTCTATCCTGTTTAAGGTGAAGCTGGAGCACAAGCAGTAACAGCAAATGATTTCTGGAAACATTTTCACTTATGGATAATTTTTGTCCTGTAGATTGTTTGGTGGTTATTGTCTGAGTTCCCCTTGTTGGTTTTGACCAGATACCGGTCACACAGCATCATTTTTGCCGCAGAATAGGATGGGTAACTATCACAATTACACAGCCTGTATTGCCAGTTAAAAACTAAATGTGGAATGCCTGTAAGAGTGAGGTGTCTCTGACAGAAAGAAGAAAGTGCTCTGAGGTATCTGCCTTCTATCTGCTCCATCCATTTGGACTCCGAGCTACCCAATGTCCAGATGAACACATATGGATGGCAGCACAAGCTTCCTTGTCTCCGCAAGCAGTCTGGAGCCGCTGCCTGTCCTGCAAGAAGCTGTTCAATGGCCCTGCGGCGGCTCGCTGGCGCTCACCTCTCTAGCACCAATGCAACAAGCCCCTTCGACCTCAGAAAGCAGCTTCCTAAAAACGCCGTTGTAACCTGTTCCTGCTTCTCCCAACCCAGTGACCTAGAACAACGGCCAGCCCGTCTTCAAGAGATTAAACTCTTTTTACTTATACGGCGTGCAGCGTAACATTCAGGTTAGGCACATAAGAACAACAAATGGTCTCTTAGAAAGGCTTTGAACTTTATTTCTTCTTCAAAGCAGTTTGGCTCTTGGAGGAAGTGGTTTAATAACTAAACTTGCCAGCACAGGCAGGAAATAGTATTTCCTATGTACATCCTGGCACCAAAACTGGATTGCAGTGGGAAGAGTTTCTGATTTCCTTTAAAAAATGCAGTGGGCTGGGAGGAGCAAAGCATTGCCTTGGAAAGGAGTTCACTCATTTGGATTTTCAATTGGTGTTTCAGAGAAAGTTTGGATCTACTCTGTGGTAAAAATCAAAGGGACGAGAGCCTTTACCAGTAGTGAGTGATAGGGATAGCTGGAGTTCTCCAGCTTTAACAAGAACTCGTGTTTATTATTATCAGAATTTCCTCTTCTTTTGCAGGCTCATTCACAAACTGGCTAATGGGTTTCCATAAATACTAACAAGTGCTGCCTTAAGGCTTTGTTGTGCTGCAACAACAATAGGGAACAGCTGCTCCTGAATAGCCGCACAGTTAATTATACTATATACCTACAGTATGTCTCCATGCCCTACATTAAGAGAGCTATTGCACATGTACCTACCGTCCATATAACAATGGAAGACATTCAAGACAGCCCAACACATTCCAAGCAAAACAAATGGGAACCAGACTCAGATGCTCACACTGCCCTCACTGCAGGAGACATGAAAAGCAAAACAAAACAATGCTACAGCAATAACATTATCATCGCAACAGAATAAGTTTGCATGTATTTTTTCATTTGTGTGCATATCTTTAAAATAAGTATTAGATAGTCTAACATCTGGTTTGTCAAAGAAGTTTGTCAGGTATTTCACAGATGTGTAATACTTTTATTTTTACAATCTGGAATAATCACAGTCTGGCATACAAAGAAATAGCTTTTATAATCACGTTCCTCACCCAAATACGTCCCCATCTCCAAGATATGCACATGAAACATTTAAATTAAGAAATAACTCTAGGATGATAAAACCTATACTTATAAGTGGTTTATATTACAATTTATAACAGGCACATTTGCTCAGATCTTGGCTTTCTTTAATAACTTTTCAATTCTTAGGCCCAGCTGGAAGCCTAAAAATAGGCAATAGAAAATTGGCATGTTTTGCTCAAGGTAATTGAAAGGATACCATGTTAATCTCACCAGGGCCAGGTTAAAGCAGTTCTGCAAGTCTCCAGACGAAAAAACATACAGCATTTACAAAGTACATGTTGGCAACAAACGCAGCCGTTTAATGTGGGATTTGAAATTGAGAATTTATCTCAAATATCTTCTATTCTCAAGATTGATCAAGATTACCAACATTTCTCTCAAACACACTCCAATCTCAGCCTGTTCTCTGACTCTGCCCTGGTTTTGTGACCATGCCTCCACTAGAACATCTTTTAAGATGCTTGAACCAGTGGTAGCCAAAGGCAGAAATGACAGCAACAGTTGGCTGGAGAAAGAATAATGGCAATCCCTGACACAAAGCTAGGTCTATCCAGAATTTTGTTCGAGCCCAACTTTTTCAGTGGCTCACTGTGCAAAGTTAGGAAAGTCATTTCACCTCCACAGGCCTCAGTTTCTACACACCTACTATAATGCTTGAAATGCTGGCCTGCAAAAAGGCCTTCATAAAGAGATGCTCTGTAACCCCTGTATAAGAGGTAGTTTCCATAATACTTTTTTTTTTAACATGCGATGGTACTGTATTTCAGGAGAATAAAGAAAAATAAAGTTAAAAGGCCAGTCTAAATTAACAAGATAAACATGCTCTCAAGTCATTCCTCTGAAACCTAAATTGAAGTAATTGCCTTGCCATCAGTCACTAAAGTGTATTTCAAACAGTTGCCCTGTTTTCCTCAGAAATAGTTACAATAAAAAAAAGCACAAATATTTATGGTTGATCCTATGAGATGCTGACACTAGGTGAAGCAAGGATCTTGTAGTTGGTGGGCAGTGATTAGAGCCAAACTTCAACAAGTATTTAGGTACTTACAGCTGTAGAAAATCACATCTCCCTTACTTGTCCCATGAAAATACTGCCTTAACATCTACAGCCTGGGCCAAGTCACGCACTTCCAGTGAAGCTACAGTAATGGCATCAAGTGCAGCTGCATTAGACACTACTCAGGAAGGAACTGTTGCTAATAAGCTGTAATTTAAAATTCTTTAAATTACAAAGTACTCTTTTGAGTAAAACATGACATCTCTGCCAGAGTTAGGCTGCCTGGCCCTGGATGCTACACGCCGAGGTTACGTGTGAGATGAAGCTCCATTAGCAGAAGCCTGTCATTATGGTTGAGCTGAAGGTCCTGCTGAGGCGCACCACAGGGATAGACCTCGGGAGAGGTGAATCAGCTGCTGCTTCTGTTTGCAGCACTAGCTGGAGTTCACAAACTTTCCCCTGACCTCTCTTCTAATTCAAGGCTTTGTGGTTTTTCAATGATTTAAAATTTTAGCCTGAACGTGTATATATGCATACGTGTGTGTATATAGACATATATATATATATAAACCCTACTGTGCTAAAATTAGGTTCTCCGCAGCTAAAAGGACCAAGGGACAAAAGCAGCTCTCATTTTAGCCTCTTCTAGGGGCCAACAAGCCATCCCCTTCCTGCTGAGTGTTACTAAAAGCAGCTTCATGTCAACATGACAGATGTAGGGGTGCTACTGTCTTAGAGCATTGCTCAGCTTTCACTGCGAACCCATTACTTCTGGTTGCGGCAATACCCGACTCAGAGCTAGTACTGGTATCTCTGCAACAGACTGTACGTGCTGCGCAAGGCTTGCGACCAGTGTGCAGCCCACCCAGCTGCCTCATCCCTGGCTGTAGACAGGGGCAGGGAAAGAGAGGGGATAAATCCCTCTTGGGCAGGATTTAGATCCCTCTGTCTCAGCTGGGTTTCCCTTTGCTTGGGAAACCCAGATTTTCTCTTTCTACGAGATCTGTGCTGCATCCATATTGGCACAGAGGAGAGCCTCTGCTCAGTACTTGTGCTGAAATCTTAGTGGAGAGTTTTTCCTCGGGACAGCATTGATATGTCCCTCACCACTCTGGGATGAACAAGTGCTCAGATGCAGGAGTTATAACCCCTGTACAGGTACATAGTGAAGAACAGGAGACACTAAATGAAAAACCCATATACAGAAGCCTGAACCTCTCCTGTTATCAAACAAGGAACAAGATCCCATAGATAACACAGCTGCGTGCCACCAACCTTTGTTTTCACTTTCTTAAGAGCAGAAACTGAAACTAGAACAGAAATGTCCCTTTCCCTCCACACAAACAGAGCATAAACAGAAATATTCATAACCCTATCTGATACAAATGAAGCAAGGCATCTTTTTCCTGGTTTCCTAGGATAATCTGAGGAACTGACAAATAACCCATGCAACAGTGAATTTGAAAAGAAAGTTGGATCAGTTAAAAATGGCTGTATTTTCCTCGTCATTTTCCTACCAGAGCGGCCAAGCACTCCACAACATTTACTGTCTGATGCTAGCACATGTTGGCAAAACAGAGAAGCACAAAACATGCGGAGAAGTTTCACCATCTGCATTTCACAGCTTCCCTCTGTGAAGATCAACACTAATTGCAAAAGTTTTCAGACCAAGTATGAGGATTGAACTTGATTAATAAAAAGTCAGCATTATAACTGTGCATGTCTTCTAAGCTTCCATACCTTTTCAAGTAAGCAAGTCAGGAGTTCTTACTGTCGCACCTTATTATTTGCTCAGGTTGCAATTCAAAATACGCTTCGTTTCTTTTATTAGGCTCAGGTCCTCCGGTTACAAAGATGAATCAACCCACCATTCTTCCAAAGACAGGCTGGACCTACTTTAAGCTTTAAACACATACCTCTTCACAGTTCAAACACTATACCACATACAATTAGCATGCGAGACTTGCTGCCTGAGGATATTGTAGAGGCCAAAGAGTATTAACACGTTCAAAGTAGGATTAGACAAATCCATGCAGGATAAAGGTCCATCAGTGGATGATCACTAACCACTATTATCTGAAACACACAGAACATGTTAGGAGAAGCACCGCTGTGCACAACGCCTGTGTCTTAGCCTCTTCCTGGGCACTGACTACCTTACATGGTCCAAAACAAAACACTGCTCTGGAAACAGACAAGCAGCTCTTATAGTAAGCAGAAACAAGAACATGACTGTAAAACTGTGAACCAGAAAGTCAATATGGACAGCAATGAAGGCAAAGAAGCAAAAAAAAAAAATTCTTTTTAAAGTAAACCTTTATTGCTAGGTACAAAAAATTGACTATAAAACCATTCCATCAGTCCCCTTCCTTTATTCCCTATTTTTTATATTGTTTATTTATGCAAAGAGACACGGGCTGGACCTAGCTTTTATACCACAGCTAGTGATACTTGCCTCTCTGCTCAGAAGTCAGTTACAGGACAGCCTCAATGGGTTTGACTTTCAGGAAAGCCACCCCTGAAACCTTGTCTCCCTCAAAGAACCTGAAGTTGATCTCTCAAAATGAATTACCACCCTGGCCCACAGCCTATTGCTACTTCAATTTTTAGGTGTTCAAAACTCAGCCTACTCTCAAAGCAAATGATTAGTCTAAAAGAACGAGCCTGTTCCTGGGTTATTTTCTCATTATTTCTTTTAATATGGTTGTTTCCTTTACCTGCTACCATAGGCATTTAAAAGCACTTCATTTTTTGAACATTTTTTTTTAGTGGATGGAAAATGTGCTTTTGAAGTATTTCTGCTTGGAAACATTTTCAGAAGATAAAGAATACTTCAAGACTGATTCTATACCAACGCAACATTTTCATTTAAACTAGACAAACAACAAAGTGGCTTAGTGTTTGTTTGTGCCTTAGTTACAGGCAACAAATTTAACAATAATAAAAAAAATAATCCTGCTCAGGTAGTTACATAAATACACAAAAATAAGACTCAGTGCTGGCTAAATTCAGAGTAAGACATTTAAAGTAAGACGTGCGCTTCCTCCCAGTGCCTAGGAAGTCTGAAATATAACTATGCTGTAGTGCTATTAAAGCAATTTGAGGCTCCTAAATTTGGGGAATCAAACTGACACGCAGGTGATCAGGGTTGAAACTGTATCAAGTTATGCCCGCCCATTGGTCAGAGAAGAATCAAAAACCATTCTACTTTCATTTGATTAAAAATGAAGCAATCCCAGTAAATATACAAACATTTTGGATACAACAAAGTATTTAACCTGCTGTCTTGTTCATATATAAATTTATATTTACATTTGTAAAACACGGGTAGCATTTAAAATATTTTAGGTGTGATTATCAAATCACAAGGGAAAATGCCATTGAATTATGCCATTTTGAAGAAGTAAAAATATTTCATTTGGAAGGGAGGGAATGGTGTTCAGTTTTTCTTCCCCCTGAAAACGTTTACTAAAATCAACATAATTGAAGAACCATTTCATTTGACCCGAACAGAATTATTTCAGGAAGTAGAGGGGAGGAAGTACCAATCAAAATATTTAGTCCAATTCTGTATGCTTTTAAGATAAGACTTTCTTTCTGATAATTTTTTTATTCATATCTCATATTTTTTATTGCTCTTGAAATCATGCAGCTTGAATGCCTGGCTTGTATTCTTCTGCAGCTACTCATGATGCAAAATTAGACATATTCTTTTGAATACATCCCTTGAGGGGTTGTGGGTGGATCTTGCCACTGGATGCTACAAAATATCCCCAAATCAAGAGCTTTCTGTGTTAAACAATTCAAATCTCAGGAGACCATCCAGCCAATTTACCAAGTATAAATATAGTCCCTCTGCCATTCACACTGAGCGCAGTGAATTCCATGCAAAATCCCATGGGAACTAGAAGAAATATTTTAATGTTCAGCAGTAGTCTTTAATTTTGCATTCAAATTATGTCACTGACCACTTTTCTCTTTCCTCTTGAGGCAAGCGTCTTCCTCAGAAGGCAGGTTCCAGGATGGATGCCTCCTGGTCCTTTCCCTAAACACGCTGGCTGACCCTAGGGCTGCCTGGTTCATTGGTTTAATACCAGCTAGCGGATTCTCTCCTCACACATAACCAGTAACAGCAAAATACCTATGGATAGGGTGTGTCCCTAAGGGAAGCAGGGCTCTACGCCTAATGTTAAGGTTACTCAACACGTCCCAGTATAAGATCTTATTTCCAGTACCTTACAGCTTTGCTAAATAAACTGGCCTGAAGTCTTTCGTAATGAGGCTCTGCCTCAGGCTGTGTGTTTTGGAGAACTGCCTGTGTTACTAATAAGGCAATAATCCATATTGCAGCTCGATTAGCAGTCAAAATGGTTGACAAAACCTGTAATTATAAAAAGAAAAGTTTCTTGTGCTGACATATCAAAACAGACCTCTCAGGCCGCAATAGGGAACAGCCGCAATAACAGATTCTCTGCTCCGTTAGCTGCAAGGAAAGTGAGGGGGAGTTTGGCCTGAATAAAACATACTGTGGAAGGAAGAAATATTAGAATCAAATGCTCATATAAAAGCTTTGCTGCAACATCAATAATCTTCAAAGTACTTAACTGGGGAGGTCGGCATTGCAATGCCTCTTTGACAGATGGGAAGATGGAGGCACAAAGAAGCAGCATGGCTTCTTGCAGGCCAGTGGAAGGCAGCGGCGTAAGCCTCAGTGTAAGCACCCTGGGGCACAGGCAAAAAGGTGCCCAGGAAGAGATGCTAAACCCACCCCCCCTCGCTTCTGAGCAGGTTTATTTTACTACTGCTGCAGTAAGAAACAAGTTGTGCAATACCTCGCTAGAACTGAAATTGCTTTCTTTTTGGAGGAATAGAAAATTTCTCACCAGGAATAGCAACAGTTGTTATCTCTGGGATGTGCAATCTTCATAAAGTGAGCAAATATATTGAAGTATGAGAGCCAAAAGGTATTACACTGAGCAAATGCTCTTTGCAGGGAAGAGATACTAAAAACACACAGAGAAATAATATCAATGGTGTAATTGAGGGCGCATTACCGTAACACCAGACCCTCTTGCCAGGAAGCATTTAACTAATGCCTCTACAGGCCTTCGACTTTGGAACTGCCCTTCCATGGGGCCAACCCTGCCCTGGCGGAGGTGCGGTGCCCCGCAGGGCTGGGACACCAGAGCAAAGGCTGTGACGGCTCCCAGAGGGCAGGCTGGATGGGATTCTCACCGGTGGCCTCTTAGCAGCCCAGTACAAAGCTGAGGGGAATCTAGCTGTGAATTAATTTAGAAAGGTAAGCAGACGCGCAGGCGGGGCCAGTGCCGGGCTGGCACAGGCGGCTATTTCCGAGCAGACGGTCACTTCCTCCTCCTGCCTGAAATGAGCCTCATCCCACGCAAAGTTTCCAAGCCTTTCATTAGTGGTTGTGTTAGTGTATAATAGGTATAATGAGAAGGCCATAAAAATCCAAAGTTAGCTGAAGGTCCTTAACCATTTTAAATATGGCTCTCTTTCCAGATTTTTATTTAAACTTTAATGACTGCCACATAAGATCAAGCAACAAGAAACATTTGTATTACAGCTGTATTATTTAATTCCCATTAGCTGCAAATGCCAGGCTACTGGCCAGTAGCTCAGGAAAATAAGTGGTGACAGGTGAAAGAAAAATACCCTTCCTGTACCTCCTCGAGCCACTTTAAAGCCTGAGGCTCTGCAATGTCATTTACACCTAATGAAACCTAGCGTCAAGGCCACACTATTTAGCCAAATGTTACCCATTCGAAAAAGAAAAAAGCCACCTTGCTACTTTTAAAGACATGGTGCTCTTCCTGGCCCTGTCGTCTACTGTCTAATTAAACAACTCCGAACCAAACCCTGTAGATTTTCTATTAACTTATATACTTCTGCTTGTGAAGGTGACCTTATTGTCACCTTTTATACTGAGGGACCTAGGTGCTTGAAAGCCATAATTTACTTTCTGGTTTAATTAGAGCAATGATTTTCTTGGACAGCCTAAAATGTTTGGAGTAATAATCACAGTACAAACCTGATTATCCCTTTTAATTCTGTCACAAGCACAAAAGGAGGAGTGCATACATCTTTTCAGTGCAAACCGAAGTACTTTAAAGGGCTGCTTTCATCTCTAATGGCTGTACTATCATTTCTCAGTTTATTTTGAAGTGTTTTTGGTAACCCACATAACACAGCAAATGTAGAGTAACAAGAGACTCAATGCTTTCCATCACGTGCTGAGCTTTCTTACAGTCTTCAAGGCAACTCCAGGAAGTAAAGTTAGCAGAGTGCAAATTCATATCGATCTGCCTGACTTCTGGAAAAATAATTTTTCCTTCAATGTCAATTAAAGTTAACAAAGTGAGATTTCAATCAGGTTACTGAAGTAAAAGGTCACAAGAAGTGGTTAAGAGAAGCTAAATCGCATAACACACAACTATCACTTTCTTAGAGAAACATACTATGTGTTCAAAGAAAAGAAAGTAGCGTGTGAATTTTAAAGATTAGATGTAATCAAGTTTTGTCAAGCTCCTTCACCCTTAATAATTTTCTTATCTGCTTATTCATTAAGCATGTCAGGTATTTTACAAAAAGAAAAAAGAAAGGAAAAAAAGAAAGAAATCAACCCCCTTCAGGATCTGCAATACAGATATCTTCAGATTTCGCAATCCAGAACTTTGTGCCAAAAATAATCCTATCGATTTAGGGGATTAGAATTGCTTCCTAACATAGAAGCAGTAGAATCTGGCCTTGAGCAAAATTACACTAAAACATCAAAATATAAATTAGGAACAGCAGTCAATGGACAGAATATTCATGCTCTGTAGCAAAATCAAAGAAATGGTGGGTGGCAGAGACCTCTGGAGTTCTCAAGTCCAACCTCCCATTCAAAGCATGACCATTGCCAACGCCAGATCAGGCCATGGCTTTGTCCCCCTGCTGTGCTACCCTCCTCAAGAAATATTTTTTCGAATATCCAACCAGAACCTCACAATTTGTGCTGTTTTCAGCCACTGCCCCTTGCCATGTTTTCTGCCGGTACTGAGAAGACACTGTGTCATCTCTGTAACTACCCTTTAAAGTAGCTGCAAGCTGCTATTAGGTACCTTTTAGCCTCTTACCTCGAAAAGAGCTCCCTCGGCTGCTTCTTGCAGGTTGGTACCCTGAACCACCATTCATACTAGTCCTCCACAGCTCCTGCACATCACTGCTGAACAGGGACGGGATGAGGGCACAGAACCAGGTCATAACTGGAATCACTGTTCCAGGTGCAGCCTTATCAGCACAAAGTAGAGGGTAACAACTCAGAGCTTCAACGAGAACACAGACAGAGCATGGCTGTACCCTTTGGGAATAAAATAATTAACTGCCCTTTACCCAACTCTTTACCCAACAGAGCATGGTTTGGAAGAACCCTTCCACCACGGGAACCGGCACTTAGGAAGAACAGATTTACTCCATTTATGCGGGCAAACTCAGATCCAAAAGCCCGAGTTTTTTGGTCTCGCACTATAGTTTGATAGTAAGGCTCAATAAATGCAAGCAAATGTGATTTTTAGTGACTTTTAACTTATGACACTGTGCAGCACAGGAGGAACCATTTGCTTTTACAGATCCTTATCTCACTGATGTCACTTGGAGGAAACTGATGTACGTTACAAAATTAGTAGCTTTCCTTGTAGGGTTGGAGAAAGGAATGGAGATGATTTTGTATGCACTTTTGGAGTGCAGTCATGCACGCCTAACTAGTGTAGTCAGCTACCAGGATCAGACACACAAATCTAAAAGGCTTCACACAGTCATGTATTTGTAAGTCTTCTGATGTGCAAAGAAACCTAAGAATACGTGATTAGGGCACTGAATTTACAGAACTGACTGAGTCTTCCTTATGCCAGAAATTCCTAAGAAGTATTTAGGATCCCTAAATATTTGCAAACAACAATGAGGTCTCTAAATGAGGGATACTTTGGAATTTAAAATAAATATCCTATCACTGTATATTTAGAGTCTATCTGTAGCATGACAGGATTCTTGTGGTTAAAGCAGCAGCTGGGGACTTAGAACTTGTGTTCAATTCTTGGACTTGCCACAAATTTCCTCTGAGAGCCTGGCTGTTAGTCTTCCTATAGCTCTGCTCCCCCACCACAAATACAGAGAAACATGTGCCCTTTCACCTCCTTGCATTTGTAATCAAAAGCAATTAACAGATGACTTTTTCACGTTATGATTTGAAAAGGCCTGTCAGCTTTAGCAAGGACCTTCAGGCAACTGGAGGGCTTCCTTCACCTTGTGCTGCTCCTACCAATCTACTCCCGTCCCTACATTTCCCGACGTGGGACGGAGGAGAGCTGTTCCAGGGGTTAGTGCCAAAGGAGCTGGTACAATAACGGGTGGAGATAGTATTTTGAGCCTAGAAAGAGGCTCACAGTTATTATGAGTGAACAGGACTGGACACAAAGTTGTTCTAAATGTAGGATGGTTACACAGCTATGCAACCTGACCACACGCAGTGGGAACATGTGCCACAATGAGCGGTCTGAACCAGAGATGGGAGAGGAAGAAGAGCTAAAACCTTGCTTGTCTTCCAGTAACTCTGTGCTAGAAAAAGTCTGGTCCTTCAGGAGGACCTACCCAGCCACAACACCTTGCTGCTTTAAATGAACTGCTTCTAGGCTGGGTTCAGTCAACCACAACTTACAGACAACAGTGTCAAGTGTGCAAGGACTCTTCATCTGGACTTCACACCAGGCCTGCTTTCCTTCTCTTTTCCTCTTTCTTCCCTTCCAGCTTGGTTCCTCTCTATTTTTTTCCATTTATCTCTCCTTACCTCATAAGCCAAAGTTTCTACTCCCTGAGACACAGGAGCTTCCTATGACAGCTCTATCACACTGCCCTCTTTGCTTGCCAATTTCCTCTTCATTAACTTGCTTCTGTCTTCTCCTTCAGAATGTAACTTTACTGGTTCACAGCCTTCTCATAAAGCCCCACAAATAGGGTACATCACAGTAAAAAAAAAACAACAAACCAAAACTATTTTAGCTGGCTGAGACTTTGACAAAAACTTGATGTGACATACTGGACCTTAGACAATTATCCGGATAGCTGTCCACTCACACTACCGATTAAGCCGTGAACTCATTTGGAGGCAGCTACTGGCAAATCAAACAACAAAACCGACATTACTTTAACTTTAATTCACTTTGTTTATTCCCCTAGCCCACGGAGAGGTGCACAACAATATTCCAAATTCTTCTTGTAGGGAATAGTCAAGAATCCTTCCCCAGATATGTAATTTTCATTGTTAAATCCAATGTTCCCTTGGATAACAATAGTGCTGGCCATAATTCTTGTATGGTTTTTTTTCTTTAAAAAAAATCCCTCTCCCTCCACCCCAAACACATTTAGGGTTTGTATTCTGTGTTAAGAACTAAATGTTTCAGATTTCTTGGCATAATGATATATTAAAAAGAAACAACTGTAAAACATATCCAAGTAAGGGAAAAAAGCCGTTGGCTGCTGTACTACAACAAACCCTGCTTTGGCTTGAAACAAACACACATAGTACTCGTAGATGTCAGTGAAGACTCTGGATGTAAATCTCATGTTCATAACAGTCTACAAGAATATTTAAAACCTTCAAATTCTGTCTTGAGGCCTTTACCTTTTTTCATTATTTTTTTTTTAAAAAGGAGAACCTGATTCATCAACATTAGGGAAAATGGCAGCAATTTCAGGTAGCTAACCTGTAAAACTTAAAAGTGGAGTTTATAAATAAGAATATTAATAGTTACAAAGTCAAATACTGCAAGTTTTCCTTGCACAGTCAACGGGAGTTGGTTCAAATCCAACAACAGGAATCAAGGATGAAAAAAAGCATGTTGGAAATGATGCACCTATGCGTAACACTGATAGGAATTATTAGGAAAAGCTGTCCAGTTCTGGTTTCCAAACTTCAAGAAGAACATCGAAACCACCCAAAACGTACACAAATATGATATATGGTTAATACTATTATTAACAGATAACAAGTTCTGGATTTCAAAGACATGGAGAACTGTCCAAACAATCCCCAGCTTTGGGGAGCTGCTGGCCAAGGAAACAGTCAGCTGTCCACCTCTCACCGAGCCCCCGTGCTCCGCAGTGCTGCAATTCAGGTCATTTCACTAGATTCAAATTCTTAGAACTGACAGTGCCTTTGTGTTTTGTTACAATCTCGTCACTCAAATTCCTCCATAAACCTGCTTTTTTCCAAATACTCAGGATTAGTCCAGAGTTATTCATTCCTTCCAGGCCCTCAGCACATTTCAGTGTGTTTCGGTTAGCCCCTGCAGGAAAAGCAGTGTTCTAAATTAAATCCATTCCTAGAGAAGCTTAAATTGCATATGTCTTTTTGGACAACAATTTGTTTCTTGGTGAAGGGGATGAGATTTTTGCACTAATTTTAGTAGTCCAGGATAAGATGTAATGTTAACCTTTTTTTATAGAAAAAAAAAATATATATCTTCCAATGTTTGCTTATGTAAGCAGTTTCATCAAACCCATCATGGAGTTACGTAGATGGTTATAATAAGCAATGTAGTATGTAAGTGTTTATAGGATTAGATCCATAGATTTGAAGCATATAAAAAGCAAGTTCTGTTTAGAGCTACTATGTGAAAACTGAAGAGCTGAATGCAGGAATAATACCAGCAGCCTGAACCTGTGTTTTTTGTAGGCGCAAGGACTCCAGCAGCAAGACCCAGATCTGAGGGGCAAAAATTACAGACCAAAGTTTAAGAATTCAGGAGTCGCAGGAGGACAAATAAGAATTTTTTTGCAGTGGCTGCAAATCCTTGAATGTTTCAGGTTCATGGTGCACATTTCTGAAAACAAAAACTCAATAGTTCCCCACTGCTTTTAGCGCAAGCAGCGCCTGATGTTTGCTTCACCGTTCACTGAGTCTGAGAATGACAGGGAGAATGCTGACATTTTGTGCCACACGTACGGGAAGAAACAGATCATCTCCCTCTGAAAAGTGCTTTATTTTCTGTGCGAAAAGACAAAACTCCGAGCTCCACATCAAATAAATCATACAATAAAAACATTATTTTTAAAGGGAATGAGTATTTTGCATATTAATATTAAATGACATCTGAGCAGAAAATACACAAATTGTAATATTCAGTTCTCACAGTGAGATGACACAGAGTGGAGGAGTTCTGGTAACCAAGCTGTCTTAAAACTACAGCCTAAAAAAAAAAAAAAGCTTCATAAAAATTTAATATTCATGCAATAGGGACTGTTTCATTGTTATGAAAACTGATTAGGGTCAATCATAAAATCCTGGGTGCTTCATTTACTCCCTTCCCCCACTAGAAAAGGGGTGGGGGGAAATCAACCCAATGGAGAAAAAAAAAAATAAAATCCTGGCAAACATTTTCCTGGCAACATTTCAGGGGAGCTACTATTTTGCATTTGGTAAGGATGCAGTCCTTACCAGTCAACACACAGACCCTTAGAAGGAAATGGAAGGGACATTAGTAATTCAAATAAGGGGCAAAAGAGACAGAATGAAATTAAAACATGCACAATTATTTTCTAGCAAACCAGCAATGGCATAAAATCTAGTAAGAAAGGGGGAAGAGAGGGCTGATAATTTTTATTGTAAGGATGTGGACAAAGCTTTTTTTTTAAGAAGTCACAGGGCTAAAATAACCATATTGTTAGGCAGTGACTCATGGGAACAAAGACGACAATGCTATCTAGGATCGTTATACTGGTGCCTTTTAATCATAATGTTGGTACAGTTTTCCCTCACTCTGACCTAGTTTAACTAGTTTAGAAAGCTTAATAGGCATTGCTTCTTACAGCACTGTTAGGAGGACTTGAATATATACAACAAGTTCTTTTGTGAATGAAAATTACTGATTCATGGCCCGTTACACTTCATGAATCCAGAGCAACAACAGTGACGTTAACTCACTGAAGTTTCACACAACGGAATCTGAATTTGTCCTCCTGCACTTTCAAAACATTCGTGTTGGCAACTGGAGACAGTAGCACCAGCACAGCATGTCCTAGAACAGCCACCCGTATCACAGCGCGCTCAGTAACAGCAAGGCACAAACTACCCAGAAATGAAATACAGGTAAAAATTCTTAATTTACAACGCACCCAGTCAAGCAGGAAATGCTTGTTTGTTTTCACAAAAGATATTAATGAGAACAATGCTTTCACAAAAGTTGTGCTATAAAAGTTTTCGTGTTTAAACTGACAGGCTGGAAATCAAGAATTTTCAGTCTTGGAGTTTTCAACAAAAACAAAAAAGTTGCCAGTAACCACCATTTCCAGCAGAAACATCCTTTTGGCAAGAAATGATATCTTTGTTCATTTTCTTATTGAAAAACATTGATCTGTTCCAGTGATTGATGTCAACTACAGGACACAGCTCTATTTTCCATGGGATAACTGATGTATTCGCTTTTCGGGTTAACTAGATTAATGCCTGCTATCATCTGCAAGTTTACAGTCTACCAAAATATAGAACCCACTTTTCTGAACCTCTGGCTCTGAAGTCACATATGTTACCTACAGATACTGCTTGAACTTGTGCTCAACATAATTAAGTTGCTCAGCGTATTCCTGTGAGCTACACCAGTCATCGCTCTTTATTTGCGGCGTGAATTTTCCTCCCACTGTAAGCCCAGGCGGATCTATCTGAATCATTAAGGGGCTTTGCTCGGATGCAGCCGTAACAGCCCCACAAGGGAGATCCTGCCCTTCCTCTGCTGCTTGGGCTGGATCTGCTCCACGATCCCACAGAGACCAGCATAAAGGACAGTGATGAAAATGAACCATAAAAGGAACTCATGAGGTCAAGTCAGCGCGTATATTTACCCTACGCAGGATTCAGTGCTGTGGCAGGGAGCTGTAAGCCCTACTCCAGTGACTGGCTTGGGAGAGGCAGCACCTAACATCTGTATTCTGACTTGACATAGAAAAATAAAGCTATCTTTCCAGAATTATTGACCAACAAACCTATTTCACTAGATTGCACACAACCAGGATTTTTTTCCCCCCTCCCATCTGTATCACTGGCTCTTGAGAGGTATTTTCAATTATACAGAGAAAACAGACTCTTTGATTTCTCCATGTGGCTCAGTCCCAGGCTATTACATGGAAAAATGTCCCAGCTGGGATTTTCAGAAGCATTGGCTTAATCCTCATCCCACTAAAACCACTGGTAAAAACACCCATGAATCTGCATCTGGGGGAAAAAAAAGGACAGTGCTAAAGACTGTCAAAAACCTTACTATTGACACACAAGTGCATGAACTAAACTTATTACAGAAAAGTGCTCTTCTGAATACAAGTTAGATTCTGTTTTCTCCAACTGAATTAAAACTAATCCACAGCAAAAATTCTTTGTGAAGAGGGCTTTCTTGAGGCAAGTTAAGGGCAAGGATTTTTAGGTAGCATACTGGAAAACACACACACACACCAGAGTAGACCACCAGGCAGCTTGGAAGGGTGAAAGTTTACTTTGTAAAACCAAACTTTGCAACTTTCAGTTTGTTAACATGAGAGTATCCTCTAATTTTATCTACAGCTACCACCTTCTCCAAGTTGCAATTGCCAAAAAAGGTCAAAATATCTTAACGTTACATTCCACCAAGTCACTAAATGGAACAGAAGTCATATTACTGTAATTCATAATTCAGAACTCAAATTTCATAAGACAACATCAGAAATGTCATTTTAACCACACTAATTCCTTCACAGTTAACATGAGTGGGTGTTGGTGCAATCCAAGCTGAAAAAAGCCATCTAATTTCAGCAAGTATACCACAAGCCAACTTGGCAACCCTCCACATGGATCAGACAAATGTCTGCTCTGTTGAAGCTGAAGGCACAGTGATAATTATCATAGCTGATACTGCATCAGTGGTAATGACAGTGTGGTTTGTAAATATGAACCAAACTAGGATTCTCTCGTTCACAAACAGGGATTTGGTATTACTGTGGGAACCCACCATAAACCTTATGGGTCTGAATGCAGCCCTTGATCAAACTAGGGCATGTTTCTCTGTAACCGGGATGTTATTCAATTGCTGCAGTGCACGTTTAATTATTCGACTTTTGGGGAGGGTGTAGAAGCTGGACAAACACATTATATGACAATCACGTCCACCAGAAAGGAGAAGAAGCCAGTACCATCGCTCCTACTGAAAACATACAGAAAATCCTATGGAGATGCTGTGACCAGTTTTCACTTTGCTAACTACCTTGCTATTGGGGTCAGGCACCTCACCAGGAAGGAGTCAGTTCTTTCCAGAACAATTAAGCATACTCAGTTAAAATCCCCGCAGGCATTTAGCCAGTCAGAAAAAACATCAGAAATCCTCTCACATTAAGAACTCAGGAAAGAGAGGAAGGATAGTCTTAATTAGACAGCAGAAGAAATGAAAATGGCTGAAATAGGTAGGTATTATCCAGCTCAAAACTGCAGCCACCCAGCAAGCTATGCTAGATGCCTAAGCTTGGATTCCTGCTCTGTGCCTCTAGCGACAGCGGGACCAAAACTGCCCGGCAGAGAACAACAGGGTTTTTTGGCTACAGAACCCTTCTGCCACACCACAAAGCACCAGCAGTGTGCAGAAAACAAGCTGGCTCTGAAGGACTCGCAGGTGACCGAGGAGCCTCCAAACCATGGGAGGACTGGGCATGCCCTCACCAAAAAGCCAATGGATAAAAACCAGCTTAAAATCCCTCATCTGTGGGACCTTAGCATATAACGGGAGGTTTTCCCCAGAGGCAGTTCAGATTTACTTACACACCGTGCCTTGCTTTAATTGCACAATGAGAACGTTACTCTACTACCATATGAATTAATATTTATAAAGCACTTGGAGGTTCTTCACAAAAGGTGAGCCTGGCATTTAAGGCAAGAAATGCTACGAAATTTCCCTTCCAGTTACTAAACAATATGCAGTCATTAGGAAAGTTTCCCTATATATAGATATTGGCTTGAATAAAAATGTTTTTGAAAACCAAATTCTCCACTGGATAAAATCAAGATTAACAGAACATTTTCAATTACCTCAAAATAATGTAATGTGGAAATGCAACAGCTATTTCCTATGTTTCATTTCCCCCCTCCCTTTTTCATGCTATCTCTCTAAAATGCTAACAATCACTTAAAACCATGTGTTTTCACTTTCCCTCCACCTCTTAAGGTCACCACCAGACCATCTTTCTCCATTACAGAAGTCTTGAGCGCTTTTGCTCACCGAGAAGTTTATGCGGGGCAGAGGAGAGCCAAACAAAACTTGACATTTCCACCACTGTTTGTCGTCCTTCTGCTGGCCTTGCCAGCGTAGGATTCAGCTCATCGCACACCACGCTCCTCTCTACTCAGAGCAGACGCAGGATTACCTGCAGAATAGCCGACTTAACCTAGAGACTGGATTTGGGCTTCCCTGCTCCATTCTCCCTCAGTTGCGTTTTTGTTGGAGAACGCTGGGGGAATAAGCAATGAACTCCTAACCACGAGCACTTTATTAACCTACACAAGCATACAGCTGTGACTGAACGGTCAGACGGCTGTCAGCATCCACAATAAGAAAAATAACAAAATAGTAGAAAACTTTGTTGCTAGTCCTTAGAAGAAACAAATTAAATAGACCTGATTTGTGTATCTGGGGGTAATGGTGGATATCTGCATAGGAAAACCAACTGGGGTTTAAAATAAGAGATGAATTTTACATTTATGTCAGATTGTATGAAGCTAATAATCTTTATTATTTTATTGTAATTATGGGTCCAGGTCTCTCAGAAGTATTATATCCTGAACTCATGAGTCTCCTCTTTGATGACAGTTTTACTACTTGAGTACATTAGTTGTCTGGCAAGTCAGTTTTCTAAAGATTAAGTGAAAGTGAGAGAAATTTGCTGGAAGACAAACTCCAAACTGGGCTGGGTGGTATGTGCTATTCTGTCACTGCTATTAGTTATGACAAAACCCTCTGGTATGTAACATGCTCCGTTTACTGCCATACCATTTTTAGTAATAAAACCGAGGGGGGACCTGCTATGCACCCCACCTCCCACAGACCGCCAGCACCCAGGGGGTTCGCGCAGGCTCCGCAATCAGCCACCAACAGCTAAGCAGAGCAGTTCTCTCATCCCCTTCCCAGTTCACCTCTGGAGTGGTCTATGCTCAGGCTTGCACCGTGTAAAAATAGCATTAGATTTGAACTAAATTAGCCAACGTGGAGTTCTGTGCTAGCATAGCTAAACTGCTTTGGGTAACGCAGGCGACCTTATCAGCACACAGGTGAGAGCCAAAGCGTGTCTCCTCTTCCCTAACTCTCACAAGGATAGGTAAGACAGCAGATGTATTTTTAAGGCCCACACACACACTCTCTCCCTCACAACCATTACTCCACATTGAAATGTAATCTTGCTTTCATTAGGAAAGAGATAGCTTCTAGCTGCAGTTGCTATATCTGGAACTAAAACGTGTGTATCATATGGCAGCCTCATTTTATTTAATTCACACCACACTGTAAAGCCTACCTTTTCCCCTCTCCTTCATCAAATGTAAAAGAGAGTTGTTGTTTGTGTATAGCATGCACATTAGCACAGATAAACTGCTTACTGAGTGTAATGATTAATGATTGAATAGTGCAGTTGTTGCAAAAATAAGTCATGCAGTGAAGAGAGATCTGAAGATTATATCTAACACCAGGGGATGGCTTATTAATCTTACTTCTTGAAGAATTCGTGAGTAAATCATTCTCCTTTATTAATGATATTTCACTTTGCTCCGTGAGACATCTTTTATACATCCAGAAGGGCAATTATCTGTTTAGGCCAGGAAACAATATTAGTTACAGACGGTGCTTGAATGTTTGATCTAAGTCACTTAAATACAAGAGGGAAAAAGAGTGAAGCACACTCCAAAGACCTACGCCAAACAGGACTGCATTTACAGGCGAGCTGTTTTCGGTTCCCCTCTATGTGGAAGTGACAAATTACGTGTGCTTTCAAGTATCAATTAATGTGGAGCTTGCATACTCAAACGATGATATAACAACTCAAGAAAAATTACATTACTTTTATGTCTTTGTGTCTGAAGAAATTCTATTATATGTGAGGTGGTTAAACGTGTCTCAAATGGTTTATTAATATAAAAGTCTTTCCAAGGGAGATCTTAAATTCTTGATCACAATGAGATATTGAAGACAGAGAGTAGAGTTCATAATTTAAAAAAAATAAATAAATCTTTTCCTACATTCAAACCTCTTTTTTTTTTTTTCTAGCTATCCGTCATCTGCTATCCACCAAAACATTGGAGGATTTAAGGTAGGAAAACAGACACCTGTTTATTAGTATTATTCCAAGAACTATAACAAAAAATTACATAGATCTAAAGATAACTATATAAATCATCTCCAAAAGGAGTTTCATTAACTATTTTTAAAGACCTTGAATATGGAAATTATAAACTTAAATTATTACAGAAATTGTGTTAGATAATATGGGGTTATCACAGAAGTTATTTGCAGAATCACAAACACTGACAAATATCTTGCCATAGTTTAAACAATATTACTAAGCTAAGTCATAGTTATCCTTTAGATGAATAGATCATTTAAAGCGCAGCAATTTATTGGACAAGTAATAAATTGATGAAAGGCAGCATGATCTAATGAATAGGTACATGAAGAGACCCAGGTAGGAGGGGACATTTCTACATTATTTTAAAAGTACGGATTAAGGCTGAGGATAATCATGTCCTCTACAGAGATGCGCTGGCATGTGTGGGCATTTCCCAAAGATGCTGCAGTCTGTGAGAGCTGATATTTGACAGACACCTGGCTTGCCAAGCGTTGGCGTGGAGATTTGCTCTCTCACCAAACACCTCTGTGTGTCCACACGGATGGAATGAATTAGAGCTGCTTAATTGGGTGTCATAGGTGTTCTGCTGCTGCCAGAGACTTCTGTTCAGCTTAAAGATGTAAAATGGCATTTACAGCAAAGGAACCAGAGCTCTGCCTTGTAAACAAATTACAGGTGAACTTGTACTAAGGGACCTACTTGGGTTTTGAAACATGAAAATGCCTCCAGACTGTGTTTAATATAGGTTCATTAAACTTTTTTAACTTAAAAATTATTAATTTCTCATAGTTGTAAATTCTGGTAGAAAAATACTAGTTTAATAAGGTCCCTATATTGAGAGTGGGGGAAAAAAGCATTCAGATGTGCAACAGTCCCATTTTCATAATGAACCAGCTCTGGTAATGTGGCACTTTTCTGGCAGTAACAGTCTGCATGACAGCAAGAGTCCATTTTTATCATTAAAAAACTGCTTTTGCCTGGAATCTGAAGCTGCTGTAAGTTTTTTAGTTTTAAGTTGCTTGTTGAAACAAAAGAGAAGTCATAAAAGAAACAGAACCAACCTAATAAAACTGCTCAAGGATTTTCACTTGCATACATTCTAGAGATTTCTAATTTTGATTTCGTTGGTACTCTTCTTCTGACTCAAAAAACAAGTGAGCATCCAGCTGCATGTCACATTAAACTCTATTAATATATAAGTAGAAATACTAAAGAAAATGATGCTACTGTATGTTCTAACTATCAAACAAATCATGTCTCATGTGAGAAAATACAATGAAGTCCAAATATTATGGGGAAAAAAGGCATTTTTGTTTCACTAAGGTGTACATGTTAAATAATCAAAGGATTCAACATGACAGTATAGTTATAGATAGTTATCTTAAGTGCCTTCTGTGGTGAGGAACTGAAATTAAGAACTCTAATTTCAAATGAAATTAAGAAATAGAAAACAAGCAGGTCAAAATATGAGTGCACTTTATATCAATGCATTTTCAGCACCCAGCTTCAGGTCACATTCACATACATTTTATTTGCATTTAGAGCATCTTTGACCAAAACGACGCAAGAACCCTTTTCCCTAAATACCTGGTTCATATCAAGATTATATTTCACTGGTTTATTTCAAACTGATTTTTATGTTACCCGATAATCACCGGACAGATAGGCCATACCTGTTTCTCCACACAGCATCCAAAAATTAAGGAAATAATGTTTTTTTGAAGCAATCTTTTTACATTCCTGGGGCTAAAAATGTATGTTGAGCCTTCTGGGCTCCTAGAAGACAGTCCCACTGAAGTTTATAAAAGTCGTCTTTGGCCTACAATGCAGTTAGCTGCTACAAAGAGCCTGCAGCCTACTACCTGAACTGGATCTTTCCCATCACCCAGCCTCACATGACAGCACCGGATTGATCATCGTGCAGATCACGATGATCCCATCATACAGAAAAGCCTCAACAGTAAAGTCACAATCTGAACCCACATTTCTGAAACACAAGAATCTGTGCAGGATCTAAATATTGCCCTGGATTTGCTGACGGTATTTTTAAAGAATAAAGGTAAAATCTGGAGTGGCATATTTGAAGACAGCATTAACTATTTTCGTCGGCACTACTTCCAGTCTCATGCAGGCCTCGGTGACTAGAAAGGAGGGTCTCAAAGTGATTTGAAAAAGAGAATAAACGTTATTAATATTGATTCTTCTCTGAGAATTCCCTGCAGTCCTGCTCAGGGAACCAAGGTAGTGAACAGCAACAAAAATCCAACAAAAATCCAGCTTTTCCAGCAGGTGCCTGGCAAGCAAATACATGATCCCTTTAGGGACAAGCACATACCCCATCTGCCTCGTGAACCCATGTCTCATCCCACTAATCTGGAACATTAGCAGATCTGTTCAGATTCCCAAGCCTGACCTGCTTCTGAGAAGAGCGTTATTCAAATAGGTTACACCAAAATAATCAGCAGTTAGAAATGAACATCAGTTGATAGTGATTCTATCAGCATTTTTCTCTTGCTGGATTTTCTTTTTCTTAAGTAATTAAAAGGTGTCTCTGGAAGAGCAGTATGTACAGTATGTCATAAAGTCTCTCTGAACTACCTATATTTACCCCTGAAAGTGAATTCTTTATAAGACCTAGGATATCAAAGAAACGAGGGATCAAAGTAGTTTTAATAAGCAACCCAGTGTTTGTAGAACCTGCACTTTCATGTATCATGTTTTGTTCAAGTTCTTAATTTCGGTTCCTCACCACAGAAGGCACTTAAGATAACTATCTATAACCATATTGTCATGTTGAATCCTTTGATTATTTAACATGTACACCTTAGTGAAACAAAAATGCCTTTTTTCCCCATAATATTTGGACTTCATTGTATTTTCTCACATGAGACATAGATTTGATTTGTTTGATAGTTAGAACATACAGTAGCATCATTTTCTTTAGTATTTCTACTTATATATTAATAGAGTTTAATGTAGTACAGTTTTATCTACTCCCATACAACACCTTGATTTTTTTTAAAAATTTCAAATTAAACACATAACAAAAGATGGTAAAAGCTACAGAAAATAAAGTTAACTGGGCCTTAAAAGCAAAACTGGAGATTGCCCAGTGAACACCAGTATGCCCTTTAACATAGTAAAATCAATTTCTCACCCTTTTTTTTAAAAAAAATCAGAGCTCTGCTATGTTTACAAATTGTTTTGTGGTGAAAACAAACTACTTAAAAAACCCCAAACTCCCATATATATTTGATCTACAGTCATAATAAAATTGTCAGTAAAGATGGAGAATTATTACACTCTGGGTTCGATGCGCAGATTGAAAGTTGAAGGAATTGTAAGACCAGACTTTATGCAAAAAGCAATAATGACAAATGGATCTGGTAGCTGTTCCAACTACACATCTGGATATAAAACTTTTTATTTTGGTCTGAAAATTACCGTACTGTCAGTTTGGAATCTGAATGAGCCACGAGTTAAAAACCTTACCAGAAGCATACTGAAATATAAGCAAAATAGACAGGTCTATTTTTTTTTCTCTGTTTTTTCTTTTTTTTTTTTTTTTTCTTTTTTTGACATGGTCAGGAAGTAGAAGATTGCTATGCTAAGTTACTGTGTCTTGAGACTTGGTAGCCAGAAATATCTGAAATGCACATGGTGCTGCTTTTGTGGTTGCTTTGAAAATTCAACAATACAAAGCCCTAACAGAGAAATCAAGATTTTACAATACATGGAAGGACAACTGTAGCATATCGCATTCTAAATGAAACAGAAAATGCAGGACATAAACCACTGTATTTGTAGTTTGTGTCTAGTACTGTTTATTTTAAGTGCACTTTTAAATATTCCTCTTTAGGCAAGTTAGAAACAAAATATTACTAGATGATGGAATTGTATATTTGACCAACAAAACCTCCAAATCCATGTATGTTCCTGAGCTGAAACTTCTTTATATCTCTGTCAGTAAATTTCACAGAATAAACCATGGTTTTAAAGGAATTATGTATAGACACTTTGCCTCTCATATGGGACTTGTACCCTTGCCACGTGGCAACCGTAGCTATTACTCGAAAAAGCAATGTTAGGCTGCTTGGTGTAATTTCAGATGCCTAGCTGCAATTTGCAGAACAAAACAAGGAAACACACTATCGTATGTTTAGACAAATCTATGTCGTATCTATAAGAAAAATCCTGCCAAGTCTTTGCAAGACTTCCAGTAGGATTCGCAGACCTAAAGAGAGCAGATTGTTATACAGAAGAAGATATACAAGATTAATTCCAACCCTGATGGGAGGTGAAAGTTTTTGTATAAATACCCAGATGACAGTTTAAAGGACCCCTTACAACAGACTGTCATACCAGCTGAGGTGGGCATTTCCTTGGGTTCCACCAGTGTGACTCCAGCAATCTTGCTCTCCTTCAGCAAAGAGCACTGGAACGGCTTTCTAGACATTTCAGACACAAATGCCTTCCTCGAGCCTTCTTGAATACCATGAGAAACAGGGAACCTGAACCTCAGCACCACAATAAGCACAGCAGCACTAACAGCAAGGTATCTTAAGAAAACATTGTTAATAGAAACAGAAGTATGATATTTGGAGTCACATAAAAATAAGATATCATCTCACACTCAGCTTGTAACAGCAGCTGTCTGTGTAGTTCTGCAAGTTTCTGTTTGATCACATCCAGTGCTCACCTGACTCAGATCCCAAACTGTGGATCTTCCTCAACACGATGTGATCAAGTCTAGCGGAGCCTTCAAAATGAAACAACAGCTCTTGCTGGAACGACAACCAGTGCTAATCAACAGGACCCGCCTCAGATCCCCCTTCCGTAATTCGGATGACATAAACAGTGGAACTAAGTCTTCAGCTATGGCTCCCTGCAACCCCGTGGTGCTACACATGAGCGAGGGTGATGCATGAGAGAGGGGAACTGGGAAAAACAGCTCCCTTGGCTTCTATGCATACCAGATAACTTCAGGAGAAAGTTCCGAAAGAGGATTTTAATTCCCTGACAATCCGGGCAAGAGATTTCCTTGTGTTTCTTATCTTCTAAACCAGACCTAAATCAGGCTGTCATGTAATCAATGGACTATGATAGCCTGATTATCATGTAGGATAAGTGATATCTATTAGAAAAAATTGATCCTGACATAACTCAGAAAAAGCAGCAGCTTAAAGCTAGAGGCCATAGGCTCTGGACTGGCCTTTGTACATATTTAATGGATATCATTTTCCTGGAGGTGCCTGAAAACAGCAAAACTCTCAGGGTAAATCTGTATTGATTGAATAATCCTTGTCATCTGTTAGGACTAACAAAGCTGTCACAGTACAGCCACAAGCAAACAGATTTTATTTGATAACTTTCTTTCCATTTCACCGTCGAAGCACGAGTGCTAGAGTTTCAAGGGAGCCCCTTCATGTTTGGTCTGTTTTCACTCAGGTAATTCCCTAGTGGAGGCCCCTGTTTTCAGTGGGTGATTATCTGCCACATACTTAATTAAACCTGCGGCATCAGAATTACAGTTTATGAAGGAATCAGAAGCCGGCTGCCAGCGAACCCCCGATTCTGCAGGGCTTGTGCTATATTGGGAGCAGAGCCTGAATGATTATGGCTGGGAGCTTGATAAAGATTGTAAGGGTGGGTGTGCTTGAGGCTGTCCCTTGTGACAGCATCTCCCTTTATGAATACAGAAAAATTCATCAAACAGAAATCATTAAATGGAGCAGATGGGGTTTTCTGTGTGGCGGAGGCATAAAGTGCCTGGAGATGATGAGCGTTACACAAGGCGGAAGGGCAGATCAAACCAGCAGCCCTGTTGAAGGTGGACAGCGCAGGACCCTTCGCCATTGTTGTCCCCTCTGTGCACAACTGGCTTTTGTAGGCATGAAGGACGGTGCTCCCCCCAGCCACGCTCCCCTGCAATGTCCCCCAAACCTCACATGCTTCCAGTATGCATTTGCCTCCTGAAACCCTAGTAAAATGACCGGAAAAAATCAGTGTTGGGAAGAATCAAAACTCCCCAGCTCCTTAATTCCCTCATCCCATACTCTAGTGGCATTTAACACAACATGACAATTGTTTTTATTTTGATTGAATCTCTTTTAAATAGGTCAAACATGTATTCGACTTCTATTTTTAAAAGCTAGAAATTACTTTGCTTCCCATGAGATTCAGGTACCAGCAGCTCGACTTAGAACTGTATCTGGACACATTTGAGCTGCATTTTATCTGGCGATAGCCAATATTCAACCCTTCTTGAAACAAGCACAAATCCAGGCATCCGAGCATCCCTAGATGGGGTCACAAGGGATGCACATCACGCATGGGCCTTGTCCTGCCTCCAGGGGTAAATTTTACTCCCAGGGATTTCAGAAACATTTTATCCTATTTCAGAAGGAAATTCTGCCTCCAAAGCCTGCAGACAGCATCTCAATGCAAAAGCACATTTATTCACCCTAAGTGCAGTTGCATCATCTGCTTTTTTACCTATCTGTTAAGGGTCTATCTTTCACCCTCAAAGTGCCTGGAAAGAAAACGATTTAAGAGGGAACATAAAGTGGCAGATTTAGAGTGCCAGAATGACAACTGGCAAAGGTAATTTTTTTGTTTCAGTGGGAGGGCGAAATGTTGATCATTTTAACCTTACCTGCAAGTAGCAGATGTTTCAATTTTGCTTCATCTTCACATACCAGAGCTCTTTTTAAATTCTAAAGGCTAGTAATTTTTTTGTTTTATATTTCATCTTTATAGGTAGCCATAAAATCTATCAGTCTTAATGATCCTATTAATTGTCTTTGATTTTTAGCACCATTTTCAGTGATTTCTTTTCAGAATTATACATATGGTCTTTCAATGCAATCATCTTACAAACGTTATTTATAGAAAGCTGACCCATCACTGAAATACTGCCACTCAGGAATCTGGGAATTTAGCTTCACAATTATCAATATTTCCAGAAAGAAAAGGAAACCCAAATGAAAATCAGGGTTAAAAGGTTAAGTAATACAAAGTAAATAGCTCCATAGAAATCTTCCTCAGAAACAGGCTCTGTAGATTCGGCACGCTCTTAAAAACACTAGGGGTTTTTTTTAAGGATTGAAAACCATCAAGATGGACTCTGCAGTTTCTTATTTTTCAGTAATTCCTTCACCTGAGAAGGCAGTAACTCAGAATATAGCATTCCTTGCTGCTGAAACCTAGGACAGTGTCTCAACAGAGCTTTTCCACAGGAGGAGTGACAAAACAAAACAACGAGGTTTTAGACCAGCCAGAAAAGTGCTCATGACTCCATCACTTCCTCCTTTACCATATAAAATATTCCTCTTCTTAAGCACGCATGGCTTAACTGATCTCAAGTTAGTGCAAATTGGGAGCAACTCCTTTGATCTCAATTAATGTAAACGATGAGGGCATCCCTGCTGCTGCTGTACCCATGTTCTGGTACGTCAGCATCCCATATTAACCAACCTCCTCCTTGGGCCCCTGCTTTGACAGCTTCGCATATACCCCACACTGCCCAGCCTTCACCTGCAGCTTATTAGGCTTCTAAATATTAATTATCAGAAAAGAAAAAAAAATAACAAAACAAAACCCCCACACTCTACTCTGGAACCTTGTTCTTCACACGTGCTAGGGATGGCAGACAGCACCTATACATGTTTTAACACAGCCCGTTTACTCAAGAAGCCTTTCATAGGGAGATTTTCAGACAACTGAAGTAGCAGAGCTTGGTTCTCTCCTAAGGAAAAAAAGAAGTTTGACATGCTTGGGCATTAACTCTGTGTGGATCTCATTTGAACCACCTTTAGATCAAAGCACAGGTTTTTCCTGGTTATGCTTAAAAAAAAACCCACTTACTTTCTGGTTTCAAAAGGAAAAGATCTGCTGACTTAGACATCAATAGCTAGCTTAAAACTCAGTGAATAGCACTATTAACTTTTTTATTTTTTATTTTTTATTGGGCCACTTGTTCCACTCCCACATCCAAATACTTGGAGCTCTTTGTAAGCAGCCAGAACAGAGGAAATGCAGCAAAACCCTACACATCTCAGAAACGCCATCTCATTAAGACACTGCTGCTGTACAAACTGACTTCACGTGCCCTTCTCATTCGGTTAGATCACGGTGCCAAATTTTTTAGATTCTCAAATGGAAAAAGGGAATGCTTCTGCCATGGTAAATGCTGCCTCTCTCCCCCCTCTTAGTTTCTCTGGTCTACTGATGGAGTGTTAACGTAACATGCTTGCCAGGAGGATTAAGCCTAGATTGCACACAATCTGTTTTAGGATACTAACGTGAGATACAGTGAGATAGGCAAAAGAAAACAACAATTACCTGACACATCAGTTTTTCTAACAGAGAATTGTTTACATTCCTCTTAAATTTAAAAAAAAAAAAAGTAAGAAAATATTCTTCCTTTTTTAACTAATGCAGTCCCAATCTTTCTGAGCTTTCAAAGTATGTACTTTTTTTGTAAATATGCCAAAGTCAAGGCCTGTACAGCATGTGATCTATAATAAACTTCAAAAGAACACCTTTGACATTTTAGATAACTTGCAAATGATGATGCAGAAAGATCTTTTGCCACTACAAAGAAAGAACAAAAGAACCAACATGAAAGAGAAATCAATAAACATATGGCAATTAATAAAACATTTTCTATGAATACCCTACAAAGAGTTTTACAACAGTATAAAAATCCAACAGTTGTTTCAATGTGGATTTAAAAAGTATCAGCTGTTATATTAAGATATTCTTTTTAAGCAACAAAATGTACGTAAAATAACGGATATGGATTTTGTTGTAAATCCATCAGTTGCAGCGTTATGGATCAACTGGGAATTTTTTTTAAGGTGACCCAACAAATTCTGTAATGAAGCCATCCATTTTTCAGAGAATAAAAAACAATAGTTGGAATTGAGAGCATTTGTTTGTTGACGTATGGTTCAACTCAGCAAGTTTGGCCAGTTTTAGTGGCTTTAAAAAAAAAATAATCACGCCTTGATTTTTTTAAAACACATCTATTGATTTTCTTTATAAGTAACATTACACTAACCATTAGGACGGACATTACAATACCTTCATTGTAACCTACAAGCAATAATTTATCGTCATCATAAAGACATATCTACTTGCACGTTGTTAACCTACCTTCTCCCTTTTCAGCAGTGAACAGTTCCAGTTCCATAAATATTGTCAATAACCCTTGTAAACTCTGAGCAACCCGCGAGGTAGCTTATACTGTCACGTGATCCCCATACTTTATTAAACACCCCGATGGCCTGCTCAGCCTGTCCACTTGGGTCTCCACAAAGATACGTGCATCTCTGCTGGTGGCTTGTTTGCATTCAAATATTCTAATTCTACATTATGGCAGTGGTGTCTAAAGACACGTTTTGAACTTCAGGATTAAACCAAAATATTTTATCTTTTTTTAGATGTTGGAAGGTCCAGTTTTTCTTACAAAATTCAGGAAAATTGTTTATGGTTTTGGCCTGCTTTGCTTCCAGACAGGAGAGTGAGAAGCTCGTTTTTGAGCCAAGCAGACAATTCATTTCATTGTCATCTATGCAAAACTTGTGGCTGGGAGAGCCCAGAGAAATTTGATTTCGTGACATGGTTTTTAATGGGGCTTTCTACCAACACTAGGAAATAAATCCATGAAATGGCAAAAGAATGTGCATGCAGAAAATTCACAGTGCCATAAAGGGAAGCCTCTGTATTTCTTTCATATAGTCTCTATATGCTGTGTGTGCAGGGGTGGGGGAAAGTCAGCATTATTGTGCTTTATGGTTTAGTTGACTTCCCTCACTGTCTGCAATGCAAAGCTCACACAGTACCAGAGATGGGTGGCCCAATTTAACATTGCTATCAAGGCCATTGTAGATCATGTTTATATTTTCAGAACAGCACAAAGCGCTATTTTGAGGATGACAGCAGAAGTAAAAAGCCAGAAATACCCAGTAGTGTAGCTCAATTAAACCTGCTTAAAGTTTGTGCAGCCCCTGCATCAGGCTGAAGAGAAATGGCTTTCCAAAACTCGTGTTTTGAGATCTTCTCCTGAGTGAGAGTTACAGGTGTTCAATGTAACCTTCCATGAACTACTGCATTTACCTCCTTTCAGCTTTCTAAAGGGAGGCTTAGAGTACATTTTGCTTTCCACAACTGTTACCTTTGTTCTCCCAGCACTGATGACTGGGGGAGCCCAGCCCAACAGCAACACACCTGATCAGCCCTAAACTTGGTGTTAAATCCTCATCACAGTGACCCAAGCTGGACGAACAGTGGCCCAAAGAACTTCAGGAAAACTGACAAACTAATCACGCATATAATTGCTTCTTGACTTTTGCTCCTGCTGTGGCAGGACTTAATAATAACCTCAAAGGTTAGGGTTGGAACGCACACATCATTTCAATGACTCCAGGATGACACACTGCAACAACATTATTAATTCTTGCAGGCCCGCTCCCCACTGCTTCCAAAAGATTCAAAAGAAAATAGCTTAAAAGCCCGTAAGAGGAAGTGTGTGTCAGGTTAGTTTTGCTAATTAGAACTTGGGGCTCATTGTAACACAGCTACGAACTTGTTTGATAGCTCCTTGAAGGCAGATGATTCAAATAAATATGTAAGCCAGTTTCTATAACCGCTTTCATGTCAAATTACTTAGCAGTTTTCACAAATAGGAGTAATGAATGGAAAGCATGTATATTTTGGTTCATTTGGATAATTAAAGACAAATTGAGAATTAAAGACAATGGATTAAAAAAGACTATCCCTCCGCACACTGTTTAAAAAAGGAACTAGCACTTAGCACCACGTTATGAGACTAGTCCAAAGCGCCGAAGTCAATGGGAAGTGTCTTTCAACAAGACAGTTTTGGATAAAGCTGTGTAAGAAAATTATTGGAATGGAAAATGCTTCAGAGCTGTAGAATGACTCAGTGCTCAGAAAACAAACCGCGCTTATTAACTACAGACCACAAGATAAACTGTTTCATTAGTCTCAACTGCAAGAGATTATCTGGCAACCCCTCTGATGATGGGACCCTTTCAGGTCTGTTATAAAATATTTCCTATTTTAAAAAAGCTCAGTATTATATACTTTGGTATTGCTAGACATTTTGCTTTTCGTATCAGAAATTCAGTTTTAACAGCTTAGATACAAAACCAACAACTTTAAAAATTAATAAATGCCCCACTTCCCAATATACAAATAAAGTTTAAGCCAAAATTACTAATGAAGTTGAGTAAAATGCAGTGAACGGTACAATCCCACAGGTAAATAAGGGAAGAAAACATATTTAACAAATGTTTAAAATAGCTGACACATTGAAATAAAAATTCAACAGTTTCTGAGGTAACTTGCTCTCATTTAAGCATAGATCTAAATTAAAAGGAAAGATTAAACAAGAGCTAAGTAACACCCCAAAAGTAAAATACTTTGCTTTAATCAACCAAAATGCCTGACTTGGCTTTAATATTTCTAATTTTAAAAAGAATCCCTTATGACCATTGCAAGTCACGGGAGCAAGTGGGTATGTGCCCAGGCTCAGTGCGCTGTGTGCGCAGGCTGCTTTATACAGAGGCCAGGGTGTCTCTGTTTTGAAGAAATCTGCAAAGCAAACAACCAGCACTTCTCAAGAAGAATACAGATACCTTTATTTACCAAAAGAAAATAACGTCATTTCCGAAGTAGTAAACACTCGACATCCTTAGCTAGCAGAGAATTATTTTATTTGCCTCTTTTATTTTATTTAGTCTTCACTTCTCCTATACCTTAGTTGAGGTCTTTCAGCTTTACTTTACAGCTACCAGATTAAACTGGAGAATGTATCATAATTATCCAATTCCTTGCTCTTTGCAGCGAGGCAGGTAGCCATGTTGCAGGAGAGCTTTACATGGATGTATGAGCAAAATATACTTACGTGTGTATATATATATGTATGTATAAAATCATCAAAGAATACTTGATCTGATTTAGCAACTGAATCTAATCGCAGAATTTGGCTAAGTTAGCGCTCTAAAACCCTTTCAATTACTAAGTTGCATAGATTTGGAGAGTGGACTATGGCAAACGCTGGACTTTGGGAACTAGAAGAGATCCTGCCTTTTGTTCTTTACGAGGGTTGTGAGATCTCTGCCAGCCTATCCAATACCATGGCCATGCACACAGCCTAAATGGCCTTCACCCTTAGGACGGTCAGAAACCAACCACATTTCCAAAAGCCAAGGGGGGAAAACACTGTGTTCACCCCATAAGTTCCTAACTGTGTTCATGCAACCAGCTCTTAGTATTTCAAACATACTGAAGGGCACTAGTATTCAGAAAAAGAAGCTAATACTATAACTTTCTCCCTTGTAGAAAGTCATCCAGTTCTTAAAAGCAAATTAATTTTCTGTATGAAATTCAGTTTAAGCAAATTATTAAGCATAAAGTAGTCCTCCTTCTTTGCTTTTCAAGGCATGCATTAACTTCTTTTCTGAATTAAACATCAATAAAAAGGCATGTCATTAGTGTTTATTCTGAATGGTATTTTTTTATATAATTTCATTGACTTTCAAGTAAGTCCAAATTTTAATATGATTTCCATCCCTCTGTCATGTTAATTTCTCCAGTGCAGTCCATCTAAGCCATTATATAACAGTATTATAAATAATCTTCTAATATCCATTTCACAACTCTTTAATTGATAGTACTTACCAGAGCACATTATGCAGGTGCTCACTTTTTTCTTTTTTTTTTTTTTTAATAAAATAAAATATTTTAAAACAAGTTTCATCTTTTTTTTTTTTTTTTTTTTTTTTTTTCCAGGCAGCTCTTGCTTCAGCATAACCAAGTCCTTACATTGCTGGTACATTCTCTGCATAATGCCCCAAAGACAGAAATATCTACTGGCAACACTCAATTAAACCGCGAGACAAAGGAAGCAACGGCAATACATACTCCTGGTGCATATGTGTAGCAAAGCAACCTGATGCTTCAACAAAAACCTTTTTTTAAATGTTTAAGTTTAAAACACCTTTGGTTAAGTTCTTTTGGTTTACTGTTTAATGGAAAAAAAGTAACATTTAGAACAACCTTCTGCTGCCAAAACCTTAACGCTGCATACAGTGTATATTCTAGAAGACTGAACATATAGCACAAAACACACCTAATTTATTTTTGTCTGATCTGCGCGAGCCTGACCTATACGTCAATACCACTGGCACATCTAAATGGAAGGCCCTATTAGGAACTAATTTTTTCTTTGACTTCTGCAAAAGGGAAGGAGCATCCTTCTCTCCTAAGTACTGTAGAGGGAAAATATCCCACTGTTATTGCCAAATTCTATGTAAATTTTCCAAGTCTGGATTCTGATTCTTGGCAAACTTAATTAAGTAATTTAAAGCAAGGTTGAAACTTTCTCCTGCCATGGCAGGCATTGAATAAAAAGCTGGTAAGCACAGGTTGTATTTGGGCTGCCCCATGTACAGAAACTTGATTAATTTTAATTGCTACTAAAGTTGTTAGCTGTCCACCTGAAATATTTAGACAATACCAGTGCAGTATACCCTCCGGTGAATCTTATCCTTTCTGTTGTCCAGGAATCCATCACTCACTGGAACTGAAGTTTCAATATGAAACCTATAAGTTAAGTGCTACTACTTGAATGCATACATTAAGTGCATAATGAAGCAGCAATGTGATGCATAACTGCCTGGCTGCCGGCAAGCAGGTACCAGCAAAATATCTGCTTAGCTCCGGTAGACCTGAGAGAATTTTCTGTTTGTCCACAGACACGTCAGCAGCACCCTTCAGTAGGACGTTGTGTGCCCTGCACTGTTTAAAATGAGACGTTGCCAGCTCTGTAACTACTAATACTCTCCCTTCATCTTGGTCACTAAAGTTTCTCCTTTCAACTCAACCCTCTCCTACAGGTTATACAAAGCTCTGGAGTAACACCTTCTCACAGCTGGCTATGTTGGCCATTTACCTTTCAAGTTGCTTTTATTTGCTGTTCTAGATTTGTTTATCAAGTTGAAGCCTCTTGTCTGTACCTTTGAAGCTCTGCCATATCACTTTTATCCCCGTATGATCACTGATCATTTGCATCCCTCCCCAAACCCTTCTGAATTACAACATTTCACACCTTGTTCCCTAGCCTTATTGCACCCCTGTGAACCGTGCTGTTCACCTCTGCGAAAATGGACTCGTAGCTTGGTAGCCACCCTCCAGATCAGGGAAAATCACACACTGGCACAAGAGGACAATTGGTTCACAAGGGAAGGCAGCTGGGAGCGAAGTGAGGAGGCTCAGAGCTGGCTGCAGAGAAAAGCGGGGGGAGCTGCGGGTCTGCAAGGCAGGGAGCAAGGTGTGGATGCAGCCTTTGCTGGGGCGCAGGCAGGTCGGTATTGATTTGCCTGCAGCATAGGAAATCAGGAGACTGGGAAGACTGACCTGAACAATTTTACATATTTCAGATAAAAGGCCTGACCCTGGGCTGGGAATAAGCAGGCATGAGGGGACTGCCTCTGGAGGAAGCGTGGGGAGGGAGGCCCCACCTGCGTACACCCAACCAGACTTCCCTGCCGCAGGAGCTGGCGTGTGCTGCTTCTCATCTGCGCTGGCAGTTTGCGGCAGCTACGCTAGTAAAGCAACTCTGTTCCTTATCAAGCCACACGTTCATGGGAAACCCTCACAGCCCCAGACACTGGAAGAGCTGGTGCTTGGAAAACAAAGAGCATTTGCTTCCAGTCACTGGAATACGCAAGTTTCCAACCAGTCAGTGGGAGTCTGGTGCACTCATACTGGGGCCTTCAGCAAGATTAGTTATGTCTTCTTGACATAGGTCCTTGAATTAGGTCCTCCTCCCTTTTTCTCTTCATCTCACTCTTATTACTAAAATAAAGGTTTCAGTAATATGTGAACAGATGGAAAGATGAAGCACACCAACTTCACCACAGCACTACTATATGTAGTAACACAAAGGCAGTCATGGGAAATGTTCCCACAAGTCGTTTTTCCCACAGACTTGGTCTTCAAGAAGCAAAGAATGGAGAGGTGGTTTTCTGTAGCTTCAGGCAGCATTAGGCTCATCAGCAGTGTGTTTCCATCCTTCATGAAACCATATGACCCATCATAAAGAAGGCTATGTCTATACATACAAATCCAATTTTAAGAGACTGAGTTTTAAACAAAGATCATAATTTAAATCATGTAGATCTGGTGGGATACAGCTCTTTTTAAATCATTCATCTCTCTAGGAACATGGAACGGATCAGATTTTGGGGTCATGTCATTAATACAGCCCCAACAGTGTTATGCTCTGACCTCAGTTGGTGTCAGCAGGATTTGGCCATACATATTTTCTTCTGCTGTATCGGTGCCTCAGTGTAGCAAACCTGAAATTCTGCTAGGAGAAAAAAAACCCCAGAACTTCAAAGGAAAATGAGTATTTTGATTGATTTTGTTTCCTCTGCAAGTCATTGACATTAGCTATGTTCAAATAACCTAAATGTTATAAACCAGTGATAAAAACTCACAGTCCAGAATGGAGAATTCTGAATTTCTTTCTTCTCTTTATATTGAAGATCAGATTTAACTCTTTTCCTCCCATTTCAGATAATTCAGGTGCTTAAAATTATCAAAACATAATATTCCCACCATTTTCATAAGGAGTTCCATAACGAGATTTCCAGCTTTCTGCTTGCCATTCTGATTACAATAAGCTCTTACAAAGTTTTAACTCGCTAAATTAAATACTTGAGTTCTTGACACTTCTATGACAATTATACTCTGAGATCCTTTTTTCCCCCCTTAATTGCTAACACACTAATGTTGCAAAATGATATTTCACAGGCACATTACTTCTGAAGTTACTTATTAATGCCAGGATTTTCCCATAGCACTAAACCTAGGTTGCAGTTGTCTCCTTCTTCTTAGTTCTGGCATGACTTTGACCGGTTGAATCCCCAAATATGTATCAGTAATCAAAAGGTATATTTCAGTACAGGAGAACCTGTTTGGAAGAATTCTTCTCATTTCTTCTCTGCTTGTTTTATCTTTGCTTGAGATGTGAATAATTCATAGGCCTCTGTCTGCTTTACAGTCAAACGCATTCTGTCCACCCAAGACTGTTCGACTTTGTGATTTATTATTTAATAATTTGCAGGGCTGCGCTGTTGTAAGGTGAGCATTGTGACTGCTTGCAGAACTGTTACAATCTGGTCTAGTTAGCTGTCCTTTCTTTCCCTCTCTCCAAACAGCAGCAGTTATTGATTTTTTTTACAAACCTCTGCCATGTAATCCCACAGCTGCTGATCTCAAAGCTGTTACTATAAAGTAAAAGTTGGCCCTTCTTCTTGAAAACAAGAAGTCATGTTTTGATTCACTTTTTCTTTCTTTCTTTCTTTTTTTTCTTTTTTTTTCTTTTTTTTTTTTATCAATTGTTTCTTTTTTCTCCTCCTTTTGTGCCTTAGTCAATGACAATACCGAGGAAGTGCCATGGGCTTCTCTTAAGGATAAAAATGAAAAATGAAAGCCTTTGGGGGAAATACATGCTGATCCTTTCATTACACCTGCAAAAAAAAAAAAATGCCTGTCTGAAACTTTTCAACCTCTGAAACTTTTCCAATGGAAGTTGAGCTATTTCATCTATTATCTTGGCAACAATTACACGTAGTGTTGTCTCTCAATAATATGATATTTGTGTTTAAATCCCACTGCAAGTTATCAGTCACACGCAATGGTGAAAAGAACCACTCCAAAAAACACAGTGGCTCCTAATTCTTAAAGATTTACTATGCTGCCAAGCACAGCGATACTAATCAGTGTGCAATTAGGGCCTGATCGATTGGCTTCAACTGACTTTGGATCAGGACTGTAACAGGCACTGAGGGCACCGGCGCAGCAGTTGTAGCCCCTAGTGAATTAACTTCTGCACAGCCTATTTTCTACCTATCAATTAATTATAGGATTTGCAGCCTTTGAAGACCAAAGACATTTTGGGACAAAACCCAAATTATTCCTTTTCTGCTAATATCAACGTTCAATAAATCTGTGGAAATATTCTCACACTGTCCTCTTCCTCTCTAGTCCATGCCTTAATCAAACAGGTTTAAGCTTACACCTAAACTGGGAGATAAACCTTTCTGGGTCAGCGTATGCACTTCAGTAACATCCTGACTTCATTTCAGTGTGAGACTTGGTGTAAACAAGCTCGTGGGCTCATCCTACATAGGGAGGGAAACCTAGTCCCTTGGGCAAGACTGGAGTTGGTCACTCTCTGGTTACACAGCCCGAGACTCGTATGGAGGACTCAGGACCAGGATTCCTGGATATTTATAGTAGATATTTGAAAGTAAGTTCAACTGTAACTCAAGATTCATAAAGAATTACCCCCAAAAGGTGCCTATTTCTTATCCCTCATTACAGTGCTGTTTTATCACTCTACTGCCTCGCACTCATTAGTTTCTGTTTCGGTTATAATGGCTTATCTTTAGTAACGACTTATCTTCTTCTGGTAGAAAGACTTTTGTACAAACTTAGGTCTTGCAAAACTTTCTGCAAATAGATTTAACTCCACCATACACCTTAAATGAGATAATCCAAGAGAACTCATTAATACAAAATCCTTTAGTCTCAGTTTAGTTTGATTAGTTACTGCAAGATGTGGCACAATTGTTGCTTGTGTATCTTGGTCGGCATGAATGGAAAGGCCTGAAAATAAACTCCAGCCTACAAAGAGTTGTAACAGGCAGGGATCCTGCCCACAGTAGAGCAGGGTTGCTGCCTTGTGTGCTAGCTGAAGTTTCTGAATCACTTTGACTATCAGCTCTGGAGGCATACTGGAGGAAGAAAATACACATCTCTGCAAAGAGAGCCTCAGCTGGGAGGAAGAATTTATTTCCCTTTTCTACTTATTCCTGTCTTCCATTATTTATTCAAGCCAGGGAGTGAAAACAGTAGGGTTTTGGCAATGCCTAATGTTTTACATTAATAGTATTGGAAAATCTTTATGATAGCAGATACTCACACTGCTAGAATACTTGCACTCTGCTTATTGCTACTCTACTAGATTTTTTAAAAAAAAGACAGTGAAACAAAATATTGCAATAATACAGCAAACCTTTCAGTTCAGGACAAGGTGCGTAATTCCACTGTATTCCAAAGTAAAGCCCTACAAGGTGCACCTTCGTACCTTGAACACAAGAGCTGCACAGACTTAGCAGTTTTTTCTCCAGCATTTGAGAAATCTGACAGATTTACCTGCTTAAATTGTAGATTGTCTTCCACTCTCACCCACCACCCCTCAGCCCCAGCCCACAGGCTTGATTTTACACCTGGGAAAACCACTACTCAGAAGCTCTTCCTTCAGACCTCCTAGTTTGAAAGGTCTAATAGCCCAGATAAAGAAGAGTACTTAAACTTGCATAATACCTTTAATGACTCCCTGGGGGAAGCGGCTGCACAATTTATTTAACTCTTTGTACATAGACTTTCATCCTGGGTGCTTATATGTTAATGACCTCTAATGTGCAAGCCATTAGCACCTTTCACCATAATCTCCTCCCCAATGTCCATTTAGATTACAGTAATGGCCACTAGTAATGTAAAGTAACGGCTACCAGCCATGATATCATCATAATGACTTCACTGAACTTGTTCCACAAGTCTCTTGATATATGGTAATCACATACCCTTGCATATAGTCCCTTAAGGCATGGAACGAAAGCACCTTGCCCAGATCTCCAATTCCCATCTTTTACAGACGTGGACCTTCACTTTGATGTGGCTACCTCCATGGACGTTATCTTATAGTCAAAAAAGGAAATAGTTTAGCCTGTATTTCCAAGCCTTAAGCAGAAGTAAGCAAATTAAAAATCTAAGCACCTGTGTTTTCAGATAGGAAAGGCAATACTATGATGGTTAGAAAGAGTTTTGATGGAAAAATAACATTACTGGGAAGGACAAATTTCTGGAGAAGCAGCAGATCCTTAGCCTTTAGCAGCAGAACAATGACATGAAAGGTTAGCTTGCTTCTGTATACAAGAAGTACGTAAGTATACTGTCTGCAAGTATACTGTAGACAAAGTGCTTCTCACACTGCACAAATAATCTCACTGATTAAAATAAGCTCTTACAAAGGTAGGAATCGTCAATTATGTCCTTTTTCAATTACCTTGGTCCATAAATCTATACTGTATCTTAATGATTTCCCTGCTAATAAGCCATTTTTCAGCTGAAGAGCTAGTCGACCGATTTTCAGTATGACACACTTCCCCCCTCTTTTGCCTTACACAGGGCTTAACTTTGGAAAATTCCAAGCACAGTTTGATGTGACCTTTGCAGGGCTTTTTTCCCTTCACAATGTAGGGGAGAAATAGTCAACTCTAACACTACCGACTGCGATACCCTTTTGCAGAAATAGGGGCAGAGCCAATTACACAAAATATTCAAGCATATGCCTTCCTGTAAGAAAAGTGATTGTTGTATTTACTGCAGAGGAGTAGGTGCATGCTTTAAATATGGGCCCTCATGGGATGTTGAGTGCTCTGAAGGCTGAATGTCTTCAGCGTTCAGTATGTCACGAGACAAGACCTCTGAAAAAAGGCCAATTCTGCCAGTTTCAGCCCCAGCATAATTTCATGTTATTACGTGAGAACAGGATATATATTGTTAGATGAATATACAGGAAAGAGATTTCTCAGGTTATTAGGCAGCTCTGGAACGTGACCAATCTACACAGAAGCAAACAGTTTAAAATTAACTGAGCTACTGATGGGGGGGAGCTTTCACTCCTTTCTCTTCTATTTAGAAGGTCTAAATATGTTCATGTATCAGAAACTTCTCTTCATCATTAGGTCTGGCAGGTAAATCCCAGCCCTTGGTACAACAGCAGCTAGTATGCTAGTAATCGCTGAGAGATGGATGAATAATTAATAATAGAAATAAATAACTGATTATTAAACAAGTAAATGTTTTCTTCTGTAACTGATAATGCAAACAGTTTCTAGGTTATATTCTGCTTTCCAGTGAAGGCTTCCGAACATTACCTTTAATACAGACAAAAGCACCTCAGATAGTTCTTTCATACAGAATGGTAAATTATGTTATTGCTTTTGTACACTATTCCCAATGCTTATTGCATATTCACTTGTATACATCTAGCGCAACATTATTATCTTGTTTTGATTTTCTTTCTTCCTCCACCCATACCCCCCTAACCTCCTGTCAACAGTTGGGGAAGCTGCTAATACTGTATTGTATATTCATTATCCTAGCTTTTTCTTTACAAATATCATTATAACATCCTGCATTTGTAAAGTAAATAATTAAACGTTCTAGAAAGTCTTATAGGACACAGTAATCTAACAGATGAAAGACATCAGAAATGTGAAAATCAAATGGAAGCACATGTAATATGTATCTTTTAAACGAGTTTTCATAAAATAGGGTTAATGTGTTAATCAACCATATTTAAAATGCTAATTAATCACTGACTTAGAGTCTATTCATAAATAATTGAATGTCCTATTTATGCAGAATTTCTTACACTTGGAAATGTGTGGCATTCATTCTGGTCTTGCAGGATGCAGCACAGCATTAACGCTCATTGAGGAGCTCAGTATTTGGATAATGCAATGACGACTGCCTACTATTCAGTCGCATTTGCCAATCATATTCTTGCAATTAACCTAATCTGTCCCATCGCTACATATATCATCATAATGGCAAAATACAAAGAGCTGCATTAACAATGTCATTTTGTCAGCGTTCCAAACATGGAAGTGAGAAGCACAGAAGGTGAATTTTTGGGGTGAAGCAAGCCAGTTGTGGATATTCTACTTTTCCGCCCCTCCCTCTTTTCAAGGCATCTCCCCTTTCTCCTTTGAAGGCCAGCGATGTCCCTAGACACGGGGCAGTAGTCCACACTCAAACAGCACCGAGTTTACGGTCAGGTTTCCAATGTTGCAGTACGCATTTCTTGCTTCTCTAAGAACTCCGTCTTCAAGAACATATGGATCAGCCTTCATGTTTACACCCATGAGCGGTCATACTGGCTGCAATGTGAGACCTACACATACGTGTAAAGGTGAAAAGAGTGCTGGTAAACACAGCACCTCCAGTTTCCAGCTGAACTCAAACTCATTTTGAGAGAATGAAAGAGATGATCCCTGACAAAGAATGTGAACAAAATTCTCACAGAACTAGCTGAAAATTTCTCTGAGAAAATACATGTCAAACCATCAAGCCTTTATGATTTTGATGAAATTCTCAAATGTGGATTGTTTTAAAGCTTCACAATTACTTAAAATGGGTGTACATATACTTCAAAACAAAAGAAAACAGCAGTCAGGGTAATATATATTTTCATGCTAATAAAATGCTAACTCTCAAAATAAAATTACAGTAGCACAGGAATTATCTGAATCCTCAATGCATGTCCTAAGCGGGAGATTTTTTTTTTTTCTTCTGGTTTCTCTCTACTTTGGTATGAAGAAGTAAATTAGTCCTTGCCTAATGTGATTTAGTGGACAGGCTGGCAATGTAACTTGTCATTAAAGAATGAGAATAAGAAGAAGAATAGATCCCTCCTTCTAATCCTTTTTGACAGCCTAACAGAATACCAATTTACCATTTGATGAAGGCTTCAGCATGTTATGAAACCTCTACAGGGACTTCAGAGTTCTGTACAGAAAGGGATGAAGATGAGAAACAGCCAAAGTTGGTGGGGAAAAAACAGCTCTGGAACAGGAGCCGCTCTATAAATGGCTGGTTGCAAGCCAGTTGGCATCCTTTAAAATTTGGACACTTCAACTAACCCAATGCAGAGAAAAGGAGCTGGTGGACCTTGTATCACTCGGCATTAAAAGAGAAAGTGAAGGCTGCTTCAAGGGACACAGAAAGCTTTCCAAAGCAAGCTTGGGCTGAAAATTGCCTGTCAGCATGCTTGGGAATATTTGATATGGTTGGTCATGTTTCCATGGTACAGCAGTGTGATTGTCACTGTTAAACGATACATCTTTGCCTTTAAGGCCCTCTTAATAAAGGACTCACAATCCGAACACATGACTCCAAACCAAACACTTTTCTTCTTTCCCCTACTGGGTAGGTAGTGCCTACCTGCACAGCTAAAGCTGACAAGGGGCAATTCTAAATTCAGTAACTGTCTTTCTCCCAAGGGAACAGCCACTGGGCTAGTGCAAGCAAGTAAACAGCAGTCTAGAAAAGAGCTAGTTCTGAAATATTTTGCTTTTATCATTTTACCCAAGAAATACTGATTGACACTAAAGTGGAAATCAGCATCCAAATGCTTTGGAGTTCTCACTTTGGAGGAGTTCTGGGGCAGTACCAATTTCCTATTCCATTCCTATTCCCAAGGAAAAAAGGCACTATTTTTGAAATGCAACTTATTACCAGCTCTCAGCTAAAGATATTTTTCAATAGTCCTTTTCCCTTAAGAACCTAATTTAAAAAACTGAACTTAATGAGCATTGCTCATAACACAGCAACATCCTATTTTCAGCAACAAGGTAAACTGGTTTGCAATCCAGATTACTCTTTCCTGGCAGCTCTGTAATTCAAAGAACAGCGACAGTGCAAGAAGCAGCAATTCTAGTGGAAGTGATCCTTAGTCAATACGGAGATTTTGGCAGCAGTGAGAAACGCAAGGTTCTCCTGCAGTCGTTACGCCTTTTGCCAATCATGCATGATGTGGTTAATATGTTGATGATATCTCTCTCTAACATATTGAGTTAGTGTTTGTGTCTATCCGCTTCCCTCTACTGGACAAAATCAGAGCTGTTCAAGTGTTTATGATATCTTGTCGTTATAAGTGGTTGGCCCAAGAGAGGGATACGTGCCCTGTGACAATGAGCAACTACTAATGGAGATTCTCCTTTAGCTCAAGTGATAGAAGCTTGTGCTGTTGGAGCAGAAGGTCACGAGTGTAATTCTTCCTGTTAAGTTATGCTATTAAGCTGATAACCATGATGGCTGCATGCCAGCAGTGAACAGATACACCTCCACCCTTTGTGTTCTGGGTTAGCACTGTTCAACCTCCTTTAAACTGCCTTCTTTTCTCTTGTCTCCAAGTTCCTTTTTTTTTAATCAGAGATGAAAGGAAAAGAAAGGGGAGAAAAGGCTGAGAGCTCACTCAAAAAACTCAGAAGAAACCTTCGTGTGCTGGTGGGCCAGCATCGCTTTCTGCTCTACAGAAAACAGCCCATAGTTATGGCAGAAATTCTAAGAGTTACTCTAGATGTTACTTGGGAGTTTGCTCGTCCCCAAAGAGTGAAAAAACACAGAGCCTTCTCTGTATCAGTGTATAGCTCAAAGGGGGCTATGATGGTGTTAGATGCAGCTTGAAAAGAGACTTTTCTGTCTTTCTACTGAAAGCAGGGCTTCTTGTGGCGTCCCTCCCCCTGCAAGTCAGACCTAAGGATCAAGGATGCACAGTGCTCGTTGTTTTCATGCCCTTGATCTCTTGCTCCAATTTTTTTTTTTTTGGTCTCCCAAGCTCGTTTCTCTCTGTTCTACCCAACACGTAACAAGATGGAAGTGAAAATTTACTTCCTTTGTGAGCTTTTGTGCTAAGTACCTAACACATTGCTTTCCAAGTACTAGAGTGGTTGTACAGGGTATTTCAGTCCCAACCTCTCTATTTCAAAGTCATACTTTGATCTGGAATGTCAGGTAGAACACGAAACAATATTAATCTATGCTACATAAATAATTTCCTTCAATTATCAGGAAAGAGCAGTAAGACATGAATTTTCAGGTTGATTGAGTTTTAATCTCTAAGTTAAAAAATTAATAATTCAGGTAGGTGAGTTGTTTTTTTAAACAGAAAATTAAAGGTTTGATTTTTCCCTTCCTAGAGAAAGGGGGGGGGGGGGGGGAAATAATTTGGATCCAAAGGTCAAAGAACATTCATAGGCTGGAAATGTGATGATTATGAAATTATTCACAGAAGGAAATACTTGGAATTCAATGCAAGACCCCCAGATTCATCACAAAACACAAGAGATTGACAATCTATTATGAATGCCTCACATCACAGATAAATATTTCAATGCAAATAAATAAAGGATGCTGAGTGTTTCTCTTCTGAATGACTTTTCACAGCTCACTGAACACAATAGTTCTGGGACTCTTCTATGTCCCAGACTTGTGTCCAAACTTTGGCATCCCCAAAGGCTTCCTGTGCTGAGCACAACCAGGTTACACTGTGATTTCAATTTGGAGTTACAAAGAACCAATTAATCAGTTTCCCCCTAACAGAATGTAAAACCATTCTTTGGAGCATTAGGACATCCATGGACATTGTGAAACTGGCCTGGTTTTGTTTTGTGCTCCCTTGTAATTACTATAAAATGTACCATTCTTGTCAAGCCTAATGACTATTCTTTTTGGTGGAGGGGAGAAAAAAAGACAGAAGACAATGATGTCTCTAAGCATATGGCTGGTTTATCCTGCAGATGGATACAAGAATAAACTAAGATGTATGCCTGGTGAATTGTGCTCAAATAAAGCTTTTCTGTTACTGGTTTCTTACCTGCCACTGTGATTATTCTTCTTGATCTGTGTTGTATGCCAAAACCCCAAAAGAATAAAAATATTCTGTGCCAAGACTGTTTTTCCCTTGTTTCCAAGCAAATGTTTTAAAAGGATACTTTCAGAAGAAAGGGGATTTCTTTTTTTAAATAGGGACCTGCTTAAGTGTTTTCATCTGTTAAAAGTAATTGTATTATTTTAACCACCAGCAGGAAATTCCATGCTGTGTATTGCTTCATATGAAGCCATTTGTAACTTTACAGCTTTTTAATTTTGCAGCAGCTGCATAGAAAATGAAAATGACCATGTAGAATTACATCACTCATGGCTGCTTCTCCATTAAAACAATATAACTAGAAAATGTTTGCATGTTCACAATAAATGCTGAAAAGTGCATTTGAGTGAACAGAAACATTTTCAGGACTTGCAAAGATACCAAGCTGGTCTAGAACGCTTTCCCTTTAAGACTCTAGCAAATGAGAGCTCATCATTACTCATTTGAACTTTAATAAATCCTTTTAAAGAAGGGGACAGCTAAACTCACAAAATTCAGTGTTCCTCCGATTCTAACTGTATGGAAAGAATTGTGTGGAAAATTTGGTTTACAGTATTAACTGATATCGACATACAGGGTTGAAACGTCTGCAGTGGATGCTGGAATACGAACAAAATTACTATTTCATAATCAGATTACAGACACATTCTAAAATTTTTAAAAGCAACTGCTCAGCCATATTTATTCTGCAGCCCAAGACCTATCCTTGATGTAAGTCTGATTTTCATAGCATGGAGGTTATGTACTAAATAGAGACCACACTTCTTTCAAGTATCCACAGCCTTCAGTATCAACATATTATTACTCTCTTCTGAAAATACTGAGTACTGAAGACACATCAATGAACATTTATGATCAACTGCTAATTCTTGAGAGTTCTTTGCTGCTCATATACCTTCTGAATCATGACTGGTGTTATCTAGGCTGGGGAAAGAGTGGAAAGGAGAAAGGGAAGTTTGTTCCCTTAAAAGATGACAATATTGAATCCAGATGGACAATATTTATAATACATTTACGGACTTGAGACACGCAGCAAATAAGAAAACATGCTCATAAAATATTTATATGTGAAACACGTAAAATATACAAACACTACAATACACATGTGCACACTAGTGGTAGAGAACTACATGTTCACATGTCTAGACTACTAGCTCTGAACTACTTTCAAGTATAACTTGAATATGGAAATATCTATGAGAATTCGATCCTACCCCATAGAAGTCTCAGAGGTCCTACAGAAAGGTAGCATGTAGAACTATGTTTCTGCCCAACAAGTTCAGATTTTTCCTGAAATGAGTTTTGCTGTTTACGGTATTATTTTGTAACCCAACTTCCAGAACATGTGAGTTTCTGCCTACTAGCTCTTATTTCTGTTATTTTTGGCTGCAAAATCTCTGTTGTCTGGAAGAGGTATACTCACACTGCCACCTCTCTGGAGCAAAGGCATGAGTAGGATCTTTTCCCCCTGCCGGGTCACCTACTTTCATGAAACTTAACATTACAGACTTTACTTTTCTGTCAAACATAATGAGCAAAATGGTTCAAAAACTATTAGTGGAAAACATGTGGACAAAAATGTATATAATTTCCTTGGGAAACCAGATTTAACAGAAAAATCACCAGCTTTGAAATTTATAAGTTCTAACCATATGGATTTGTGATCTAAATTCACCTGAAAGAAGGTTTTGCAGCGGCCTTCAACCCCCATTGCACAGCAAAGCCCAGCCTTGAGCAGGAGTTAGATTGGCTTAGATTTAGGTCTCCAACAAAGGCTCTGCTCCAGAAAATATCTTAGGAAAACATAAATTAAGCCATATTGAATTTTTCATAGATTCTGTGGTCATCTTTTCAAACAAACAGTGGCAAGTATCAATTGCAGAAAATTACAGCGGTAAGAACCGTGCTGATTCACAATGACATGACAGCTCAGGCCACTTCCCCAGGAAAGCTGGCCAGAACACGGAGCACATCAGGATTTTTCAGCACAGGAACAGTCAGTCAGCGAGAAGTTCCTTCCATGTTCTGTGCTGTACTTGGATCAGGTAACTAAGAGTTATTATCCATAGTACAAAATATGGGAAAGCATATAGGGCAAGTGTTTCACACAATTTTCTGATACGCCTTTATGTGTGTCATAAATACTGATTGTTACCAATTCACTGCTTTCCTACCCAGCTCTCTTTAATGGGGCAAAATTAATATACAGCCACAGCATTTATACACCACAGATACCATCCTACAGGATTCTGCTCTGATAGTATGGGAGGTGAAATTCAATTATCAGACATACAAGTTAGGTTCCTATTTGATGCCTTCACCTTAATCCAAAAATATACATTTGAAATCAATTCTTTCTGTTCAACATCACAGGAAATTACATATATCCCAGAACTGATTCAGATATCAGTTGACTCAAATTATATTCTTTAATGCACTGAAATACATATTTTGGTAATGACACCAAGGAATAAGGGAAAACAAGATTAAAACAAGACTTATACTTATCCCCGATATGCAAAAGCAAGATTATTTTTTTTAAAAATTTACAGTGCAGTTTTACATTGATTTTTGGTATGAGAAAGATCTGTCAAGTTCTCATTCTAAAATTTTCTACCATGTATACTAAACTTCTAAAATACAAAAAACCTGCTTTATATTTTCAGTCTGGCATAATTTCTCTTATGCCTCCACACAATTGTTCATGTTGATGCAAAGCATTCATTGCTTTCCTAAGTGTGAACCTGCCCATACCTGCACAAAGCATTTTCTGAGAAAAGCTCCTAAACTCTAACACAGCACAGGAAAATAAGGACGGTATTTTGTATATGTGCTTTTTTATATTCAGTAATTGTTAACATGGCTGGCATTACTTTTGCAACAAGCATACACAAAAAAAATATCAGTGTAAGAAGTTACATTCCTTATTTTCAAGATGAACCTTTTCAACCTCTGCCTCTAAACAGGGTCCTTAATTTGGACAAAGCATTTCCACCCATTCCTAAGCCTATCCATACACAAGATGTTCAGCTTCATGTAACACTTCTGCTCCATCAGCATCACCAGCACAGAACCACAGGTTCAAGTGATGTCCTGAGTCGGGATAGCTTTCCAAGCTAGGTCAGACACAGACAATTGCTAAATACTTCTGAAAACCCCATCTGACATGCCGAAAGAATACTATCCTTTTCCATTTATCTTCTCTCATTAGTAGAATTTTCAGGTTTCTGGGGTGTGTCATGTATCTAACCTAATATCATACGAGATCCACCTGCCACAGTACTTTCAGATAGCTGCTTCCAGTGTTCTCTGTCACAGAAAGCTTTTTTTTATCCCAATAGCATTCAACATGTTATTGCTTCACATAAATGGCTACAATTTCTGATTTTCTTACATTTTTAATAAACTTCCAGGCCAAATGAAAAGAAGCAATATTTGGTCCTTTTTCTTTTTTTTTTTTTTTTTTTTTTTTAAATACAACAACAGTTATTTCTACTACACATACTTCCATCCTGCTGTACTTTCAGGACTTTACCATCACGTTTGTTATGTGTGACACAAACCTTAGCGGTTTTCATTTTTTTCCGTTGAAAATTTTTGAAATATTTTGTTAGGACTACCAAATAGTTCCCTATTTTTCTGAAGGTGTACCTGATACTGACACAATATCATCCTTCTACTCATTCACAGTAATTGAACCACAACCACTTACTGCCAAAGATGCTAAATTCCCCATACTGACTTTACTGAGTCCTTTACAATTATTTTGAACAGACCCCTGAAAGTCATTGCTAGTCCAAAATCGGTTCTTACTGATCCTCTCTACGTGACTATTGTCAGTTAATCATTACTAGGATATGAATCATAAAACATTACAGAATTGGTCCTATGGACAAGTTACTACGATGTAAGCTAAGGTGTGGATTTATAAGCATACCGGCTACCCTGCAGAACCTTCTTTTGCATATATCCTTCTTCCACAGTAAACATGAAGTTGTGCATCTCCTCACCTTCACTGAGGGGTAAAGCCACCTCACTTTACTGGGCCATAAGGACCCAGATAGAGGCAATTGCTACAGCATGGTTATCGGTGCAAAGCTCCCAGGTTGCCTGAGGATAACGTGCTTGTAGCCTTTCCAAACACTAATCCCTCTCCCTTATCAGTTCCAGTTGGGCAGAAGGTTATTTGCAAGCAGCAGAACGAACATGCAAAGCAGACAGAAACAAACTCCACAGTGTGTACGTTTTAGCAGGGAGTACTCACACTATTTCTGAGCAAACACATACACTCTGCAATCACGCCTAAGGATGTAGGTTTTCAAAGAAGCCATAAATATTTTTTAGTTCATTAAGGCTGCTTTGTAAGAGAGAAGATTTCATTTTCAAGTTAGCTGCTTACTGGACAAATAGTGAACTGGAAACGGCCGTGCAGCAGTCAACTAATGAGGTACTCTAAGAAGTAGCTGGTTACTCACTCTCCAAACACCTACATACACTCAAGCTTTCAGAATGACTCAGTCAACACCTGAAGATGAGTCTTGAAAGCTTGTTTACGTTGTTGCATGGTACTGTACATACTAGAGCTGGATGTACTTAATAATCCCAGTAGTTAGTGCACAAATCTATAAAACAGCAAATAATAAATATCCGGGTTCCCAGAAGCTGAAAAGCTAGATGCAATGTTAAATAAGGAATTACCATCAGACCACACTGGAAATTTCCTAATACCCACTCTTTAAGCTCCGCGTGTGCTTCTGAAGCAGACTCCCAACTCCCCCGACATTAACTGTTTCATAATAGATCTTCCTGGATGCATGCATTAGCTCTGATGGCAATCAGACCTCCACTGCTACACGTACTCCGTGTGTTTAAAAACAAAGGTCATTTGGTGAAGATGTTATTAGTTACCGCATACGATTTTGCAATGTAGACTACTGTATACTGTGATGTAAGTGGGAAAAATGATGGCAGTGAATAGATGTAATTATATGTAGAACCAGTGACATGCCACATACAATTCGGAAAGTACAACACAATCAGAGTGTCAATTATTTAAACCATAATTAACATAGCTCTGCATGTCTTTCCAGGGCGCTCTCAGAACATAGAGCATTGTTATAGTGGAAGAAAAGAGAAAATAAAATATTAATGGAGGACTGCTTTGTTCTCAGCACAGTGAGATAGAGGTGGTTGTAAAAACCGGATTCCTGCAGTTGCTACCGCTTTAATTAGGAAGGTCGCTATCTTCCTAGACTTCCTTGGATTCCTTTAATTTCCACAGAGGAAAACGGCTTCTGAATTTTATTGAACACAGTTGAATTTTTATTTTCAAAAATCAAAACAGAAACATTTCTTGGCATCTGTTATGAGCACTGGGTGTTATTTGCTCTTTAGAGATAAAGCTGTTTTTATACAGGGATATAGCTTGTGGGGAAAAAAAAGAAGGGCCAAATATATTCGTACTGGGAAAGCTGCTCAACAGGGATATCACAGTCAGCAGAAAATATCTAGCCAACCTAATTCATCCCATGCTAGAATCCACTTAAGGCCAAGGAAATACAATAGATAATATATAGTTTCACAACACTGATCCAAATGCTGCCTTTAACTCATTCGTTGCTGGAATCTAACAACTTGTTTTCTGGAAAAGCAGTACAACTCAAATAGGTGCAAGAGCTTCGGCATCTCTTCGCGCTGGAGTGGAGATTGCAGTAGTAGGAAATCAACTGCGTTTTGAGACAGAATGAAAGCCTGGCTGTTGTTTATCTGAATGCCAGTCCAGGCAGAATCTCTGACAAAACACACCAAACACACACTGAAATACAAAACAGTGGCAGAAAAATGACTAAATAGAACTTCTTATCAATGTGGATTAAAGATACTTGGGGCCTCAAATACATACATGCTATTTAGCAAAAAAGTAAAAAAATATGATCCATGCACTAACAGGTAGAGAGACTGATATGTTTTGGTTACTTCAGGTTTATATTCCTTTATAAGTTACCATTACATTTATAATTGCTTATGGAGTAAATCATGAAAGCAATATATAAACTATGAGGACAAGATATATCTTGCTTTTGTATTTTTGTAGATTTGATATGCTTTCATTTACGCGTGATATGGATTCATAGGTACTAATAGTTATTTTGTTGCAGAATAAATTCATGAACCACTGTCCACACAGCACTTGGAAAGAACCTACTTTTTACCCAGCACATCCTCCCACTATGATCTTTCAAATGAAGCAATACAGACAGGTTTCCAAGCTACATCCAAAGCCAATACAGCAATGAGGTGTAGGTTAAAAGTTATAAAGGGAGTTTCCACAAAGGAGAAAAAAGAAAAGGCCCGCTTAAAATCTGCATTTCAACTTTGAATGCCATTCTTGTAGTTCACTCTTGGACATCACTCCAGTCAAAATTGTTTGTAAGTATGAAAAACAAGATGGGAAATATAGAAGAGGTTAGGCTATCCATGTGCCGTTCAGGGTACCTCCAACTCTAATCTCTCTACCTTTGATTTAAGAAAGGGTTTCCTAAATCTAAACCTGCAAACTCTAACTCTCAGCACTGCTCTTCTTTTAAGGAGCAAAGATTGTTGATGTTTGAACAAATTAAATGCAAGTATGACTAAGTTGCATTTACTAATAACTGAATACAAAATTACCTTTCATAAATCCAAGATGTCTGGATTGGATTAAAATTGCAGACACTCTGGAAGATGGCAACCAGTGCCACTTTTCACATATCATTTATTCAGGTACAACTTCCACAGCGTGGCTTGTAATTGCATGGAACTTCATATTTTCCATAAAGATGTATGCAAATGGAGCTCAAGACCTATTTAGCAGACTTAAAAGATTCATTGCTCTTGTGATGGTTTTGCATTTGAGTGAATTTCATTCAAGTATCAGTGACCTTATCAATAGACCCAAACACTTCTGCTTTACCGTTTTTCCTAAACATGCCTTGTGAACAGATATGCTTTAGAAGTAAACCAGCAGAGAGAGATCATCCTTTGAACTACCACCATGAAACAATTCCCACAAGAAGAAATGGCACTGGCAGAGAGCATTTGCAACAGCACATCTATACCCCAGAACAAGCACCTGCACAGGGGCACCCTGCCACCCAGACAGGTAAGGCAGGCGAGTGCATAAAGACCATGCAAGCCTTCAGCATTGCTTTGGTTACCGGCCCTGAAAAGTTTCAAGTGTCTTCCAAAACTTGGGTGCCTGGAGACCTGCAGGCCAGGGAAGCATCATCATGGCACTGCTGCCTTCGCTCAGGATTGATGTCACTTCTCTTGCTGTGCTGCCAGTTTGCTCCTGTTTATTCTGCTTTCAGAGGGTACTCTGAGTCATGGCTGCTGAAACATAATTTCCTGGTGTTTTTCCCGATTTACATGAGGCAGGTGGTCTGAGTAGAACAGCAGAAGAGGTTAGTGAGGCTGCAGATAAGAGCTGTGGGGTGGGAAGGGTGGCTAGCTCTTGGTGGTGGTCACTGGCACAGCACGGGTCTTCAGCAGGAAGAACAGAAAAGGACTCGTGTGTCTTTGACAATATGATTCATCGCAGATTTCACTGAGAATAGTAATGATCTCATTTTATGATCTTCAGGTCCAGTCCTGACCCCACTATAATTACAAAATAAACTTCAACTGATTTTAGAGAAAGCACAAACACCTCTCTTCTATTCCCCAACAGAAGTTACTCTATGTATTTATTTTTGACAGCTATTTTATAGATTCTCTGTGCAGCTCTGGCTGACAAGATTTTTGCCATTGACTGCTATGGAACTAGTTACTATTTGTACATGATTTCAGTAAATACAAACCAAGGAACTTTTTAATTAGAGACCTCAGATAATTCCCATAATATCTTTTAGAGCAAAATGTTAAAAAAGAACCGCAACGACATAAAATAATAGGTGATTTAGGAAAGAGAATGACAGGAAAAAAAGGAATGCAAGCAGAACAAAATCAGACAGCTGAAAAGAGTTTCCATAAATTAATGTTCAATTTTTCAATTTATAGTAATTTCTGTAGGATGTAAAAACCAAGAAAGAAACATTGTAACAAGATGACTCAGTGGCCCACACATGGACACTTACTAAATGATGACAGTGTAAGCTAGCATTAGGAAAAGTGGTTGCTTACTAGTAAAAATGGGATAAACAGCTTAGCCAAAATACTATTTCCTGCATTTTTGTTTCACAGGTAGTAAAAAATATTTTTGAAGCTCTATAAAAATTGCATTTGTTTATTTAATTTTACTTCTTCCTCCTTTTTTTTTTTTAATCAAAAGGGAAACAAATCCCCCTTTTTTTAAGGTGGAAATTCACGTATTTTCTTTTGTTTACTTAGAACCAAAATGGCAAAAAAAAAAAAAAAAAAAAATAGGCAAGAGGAATTGCTCCAAGAACTAAGTGGAAGACCTGGCACTCATTCACAGTTTCAGCACAAGGAAGTGCCTTGTTGTATGTTCCATTTTGAGAAAGACGAAAGCCAATATATGATACAGATCAAGTTCACTGCCACCTTGTAAGCAAGAAAATAATAGACCAGACTGTATCACCCGAGTTAAAATTTTAAAGTTTTGGTGGAATAACTATAAAATCACACCATTCCTCCCAAACTCTTAAGAACAGACCTAACCAGGACCCTAGCAACAGAGCAGGCCAGTCTGAAGGCAGGGATGCTACACAGGGGAAGGAGAAATCTATGAGACTGCTGCTTTTCCATGGAAATCCAGATTGCTTCAGAGTCCAGTATGGAGAAAGCATCCTCAAGCTCTGGTGCGTGAGATTTTCAGCTGGCAGAGCCAGCTTCTCACTGAAATACGTAGCATGGTCCTGCCTGGGGCTGTGATGCTCTGGGGGTGGTTGCAGAGAAGGGCCCTCCCATTGCCTCGCTGCTTGGGCTCAGCCCAGCTCAACGGCTGGTCCTGGGCAAGGGGGAGGTGATCAGATGCAAGGAATCCAAAGGGCTATGTTTGCAGACAATTTTCAAAGAGAATAACACAGATTTCACAGTAAAAGGCTATAAAACCGTATTGCATGTGTTTTGGACTTATTTACATATTTTCAGAGAATAGCTGCTGGTAAGAAGGGTTAATTTAAACAGACGCATGGTGATTTCACAAGTAAAGCCCATGATAAATTCACAGCAACTGAGCACTGTGTCCTGTTCGGTGCAAACAAACATGGCTTTGTCATTTAAAAATTCTGCAAAGCTGCAGAAAGCCTAATTACAACCAACCAAGTATTTAAAAGTGAGAAAAGGGCAAGACATGAAGATCAACATAAACTTTAAAAAGTAAAACTTTTTATAACTTTAGGTAAAAACTGTAGAACTTATGAAATGACTTCAGGGAAAAACCCAAAGTCTTATGCTGCCATAAGCCATAGTGATTTGATTAAGGGACATCCCAAGGAAATATCCACAGGACAGCATACAGAGAACAGAGCATTCTCCGGTAATAGGACATGAGAATATTAAATGCAATACTCATGGCCTAATAAAAAGCTAAAGACAGATACGAAATATCAAAACAGAAGCTACTCTGGCACAACTAACTCAGCCACATCACTCTGCAGGTAGATGGTGTGTGCTATTAATGAGAAACGAGACAGAATTGCTTACACATAACAAAAGAAGACCTTGAAATACTACAGATGAGTTAAGTCCAGGATAACTTAACTAGAAACTTTTAAATGTTGCAATTCGGAAGTTACAAAAGAGCCAATCTTGCAAGTTAAATATTGTGTAAACATTTAATTCTTTGTTATCTTAAGAAATAAAGCTACCGAAGAAAATAGTGACAGGCATCTATTTTTCTTTTCAGTGTTATCAAAAGAGAGTAATCTAGCTGCAGGAATAAAAAGGACCAGGATAAAAATCTGGAAAAATTATACTTCCCTGAAACAGAGAGGGAGAAATAACATGGCTCTTCTGACAGAGCAAAGGAAGAACAGCTTGTCCACCAAATTGCTTTTAGCAATACTGGAGAAGGAATGATCTGGGACTATCTATAACACAGACTCTTTTACTTCTTTGGTTGTGATTAGTGCCAAAAACAGTACTAAAGAACCTGACGAGGACTCTGTGAAGGTTAGACTCATGAAAACAGATGGAAGAGTATGAACTGGCAAAATAACTCCTCAAAACTACGAAAACTACATATGAAAAGAGAGTAAGGAATCAGCCTTAGCCCATCTAGAGAGATAGGTTACGGAAGAGCTACTTTGATAAGAGAACAAGCCTCTGTGCTAACTAAAAGGCAGAGAAGTTGTGAAAAATAAGAAGCTTGTGGACAGTACCTCCCGGATGGCTGCTGGCCCTCATCCCATAGCAATCAGCAAGGAGGAGGCGGCTTTCAAAGCAGAGTTAAAATGGGAAAAGACAGCAAAACATTAAAATAATTAATAATGATGAGAGCAGTTGTGTAAAGTGCCATAGATAAAAAAGGGGTTCCTGTCATCTGGGTCGGGATCGAACTGACAAAGACATACGAGCAGAGGTACCTGTGACCAGGAGCCTGAACGGGCAGCCCAGCGCGCAGGGTCAGCACGCAGGCATGCAGACGAGGGAACACGTTTTGACTTCACGCAAGCTTGCCAGAAGTTCAGAAAGCCTGTAGATACGATGTCTATAAGAGTATTTAACAATTTGCAGAGGAAAAGAAAAAGAGCATCTGATTACGCGCAAAGGAAGCTGCACTAAGCCCACTGGGAATTCTATCTGAAGTCCAACAGTGGCACCTTCAGAACAGGAATTTGTCTAATCCCCCTTAAAATGAACAATGTTTTGAATACGATACTGGTTCAGATTTCTTGATGTACTTAAGCAGTACTTCAGCAAATCATTAGAACAGCTATAGGTGAGGCCAGATACTATGGGGGTGTTTTACCACCCTGTGTATGCACTGCTGCATAGTCCATTTGACAGGTACTGTCAACGCCACCGTTTTCCAGTCCAGTATTTATTTGTGCTGTTCTACCTAGCAGACAATCTAGTATCACCACGCCAATAAAAGAGGCTTTTTTTAATTTCTTCTAGTTACTTAGTTTAATTTTATATTTACTTTTATCTCGGGGGGGTTCTTTTCTGCCTGGTAAGCTATCCATAATAAGAAAGTTTAGAAAAACAGCAAAGTCAACAATCATTTACTAACTGAGCTTTCCCTGGGTATCTTTTCATTCTGAGGACAGGGAAAAGTGTGCTAAATTCAGATGTCACCATGTGGTCAGGGCTGACGAATGTTGACTATTTCTTACCATAATACTCATATTGTAGCTGTCCTATGTGGTCCTGTGGGGTTTTGTTTGCTGGTATGTTAGCAAGACAGAGATCCAAACATGAAACCTTTCTTTCCTCAATGTGGGTGTTCAGGAAGCTACATGCCTGTGAAATCCATAGGATATAATTGAACCAGTTTTGCAATCTAATGAGAGAGAATTCAAAATAGGCCCGTTGTGGTATTTGCACATTGAAAACAATTGGGAGTTTAGCCTGAAAAATAGCCAAAGCCTGAACCCCCAGAGCAATATTTTCCACTGAGCAAAGTCTACACCAGCGCACCATCAGTCTCACTTAGGCCTCAAAAATAAAGCTTAAAAGGACATGAGTGATATATAGGCCTTGGGCTGAGCCTCAACCCAAGAGTAAATTTCCCCCGAAAGCAATTTTATGTCGCTTTCATCATCACTGGCAAAGATACTGCTTACAAGCGCTATAAACTGCTTTCCTGCTCTGAGCCTGATGGCAAGCAGTCCCTCTCCTAACTTTAACCAAACAAAAGTAACAATAAAACATTGTTTGTACCCATCTGGGCAATTATCACGAGATGCTGGAAAGTAGTAAGAGTATGTCTGCAGAGTAGATGGTAGCTTTTCCAGCATGAAATTAAACTAGGGCCAGAACAGGAACTAGTTCTAACCGCACAATAACATTTGGCTACGAGTTGAAAAATGCAGTTCAGTCAGGGAATAGTTTTCTTGTCTTAACTCTTGCTGTTTCATCTCTCCTGCCACTCTGTCCCCGAGCCCTGCAGAGCCTTTGGTGCTCCACAGGGAGTTAAATAGGGTCCTTGCTCGGAGGCCTCGAAAAGCGCCTTATCCAGAGATCTGAGCACCTTCTTTTGTTACACTGGGCTCTGTTTGCTTCTCCATTAATCTCAGCAGAGCCTTGTTTTCTTTTAGCTTTTTGCCCTTTCACGTGAGGGGATTAACACTGTCGCTTGCAGGCTTTGGTTGAGACCTGTGTGTACCTCGGATAAGGCTGCTGCCCCTGTCACTACGGCATCCAGCTTTTGCAAGGCCTCCTTAAATAATAAAACACCCCAAGCCCAAGAAATTTTAATCTGCACTGACATTTCAGTGGCATTACAGAGGTGAACGATAGATGCAGATGACACAGGACAGTGCACAAATCTCTGCAGGTTCATGGGGACAGGAGTGGGCACCCAGGCACGTTAGGCAAGTGAAAAGGTGTGGCAAAGGAGCGGTGTAGGTGACAGCAGCAGGCTAATGCTGTAGGCGCCAGCAGGAGAGGAGTCGTGCTATACATGAGAGGAGGGAGCAGATGACATTGCAGGTGCCAGGGTAGGACTCCGTGCGGGAGAAGAGAGCTGCCTGATGGGCTGTAGTCACATACAGCAGGACAGAGGGATGCTGTCAGTGCTAGGGTAGCAGAGGCAGAATGCTGTAGGAGATGAAGGTGGCTGGGTATCAGCTCCCTCAGAACATTACAGGTTTCAGGCAACAGTATTACACAACCTGCTGCGCAACACGGGCTGGAACAGGCAGGCAGCAGAGTGACACAAATGGTGAGCTTCTAAGAAAAAATAAAAATCTTGTGACAAACTGAAAGGAGGTGAAAGAAAAGGAAGAAGGATGCAATTATAAAGCATTTACAAACCCCTGCACAATTTCAAATGCTGTGACTACAATGCAAAAATCGTTGCAGGACGTGGATCCAAAACAGGAGTTTTCCCATATCATAGCTATATTGAGGGGAGCAGCACACCAAATGAAGGGTTTGATGTAGAATTTTAAACTTCTGTTTCACACTTATTTTCTATTTAAAAGAAAAGAAAGGCTGCTGTCAAATAAGCTTAGTCTTTCTCATGGAAGTTTATTTAATCTCCAGTTTTAGCACAAGCCTTTCCCATCCGTCTCAAAATACGCTTTCAGTAAAGCAAAAATACTAAACTCTATTGCAGGACATGCAGCTACCTCAAATAAGCATGTTAGAAAAGCACAGATTATTTGGCAGGGGGCAGGGAAGGTTGCCAGCTTTTTAAACCTGTGCATTTTCATGTCTCTCCGACTATTACAAAATTAGAAACAAACCGATCAACTGAAATATAAACCTAAATGCTTTTGAGGTGGTTCCCTTGCCCATTTTTTCTTTACTAATTTTACAGCAGAATCCGAATTTATCTGTTATTTCAAGTGTTGGCCTATTTTCAGCAGTGATTATGATGGTACCACAATGTGCAACTTGACATCTCCTCCTCTCTTCTCATTCAAAGTCTCCCAGGGCCCAGCCATTTCACACAGGCTTGCTTTAGGCATTTATTAAATATGCACCTTCCAGTAGGGTTTAAAAACACCAACTAATCTCATCAGAGGCCAGAGACCTCCAGATATGTAAATCTACATCTGTTCCTCTTCAAAGGAAAGATTCTCCTGGATTACTCCAGGAGAAATGCATCCCACCCGGATATAGCCACTGAACCAGAGAAAAAGAACTCCCATGGCAAACGTGCCACCTCAAACTCACCAAGATCCAACGACAATGAAATTACACTTAATGTAATTCACTGTTAGCTTTAAGAAGCAATTAAGTAAAAGGCAGTACAGCACTTGCCGTAGGCTGTTGGTTCCAACAGGGGCCGGTGGAAAGAGGCATATAATGTTAAAATTGGTAACGTTAGTATTAACATAAGGATGAACTGTAGGTGGCTGCTCGACTACAGTGCTGTAAAATAGCAGAGTCCATTATCAAGCAGCAATCCCCCTTTTCTTTTTTTTTTTCTTTTTTAAAGTGTGCTGTAGATGTTTGCCAGTGAAAGCATGCAGCAATATACTTAACTATTAGCTTTATATAAAAAAACAGGATTGCCTCTCTCCCTCCCAAACACCCCACCAGTATCTTCACCTTCCCATACTGAGAAGTCAGATTAAACAATTTTACGACAAATATTTCAAAGCTGTTAGAGAGGGACTACACATTTCACTGTAGCAGAGCAGTCTCGCACCCAGCATACACAATTCCGAAGAAGGAATGAGCCCTTATTTAGCTTTTTACATCTCATCTTGTATAACATCATTTTAAAGGTGAGCACAAAGGATTTTTCTCAGCACCAAATCATGTTCTGTACCTGTATGATGAGTTTCAGGGTAGAATTAGAGATGCTTCACACAGATCTAAAATACAACCTTAAAAGAAACAAATTTGTTACTCTGAAAATATGGTGAAATCTAATCTATTTTTAATTCACTCATGTCCCTGTGGTTTTAGTGACTACAATTCAGATTCAGAATCTGACCATCACAACAAATAATCTGAGTTTTCTATTGTCTCCTGTTTCCACACTTTTGTTTGGGGTAGCTTTGGTAAGCTGCAGACTTTTTGCCTGAATCAGATAAATAAATCAGTCTGTCTCCTTCAGGAAAAAGGTAGGGTATTGTACATGTAAATATTACTTTGAAATAGTTCTAAAATACAGAAGATAATTTTGTGATTAAATCATTTACTCAGGTTTTAGCTACTTAAAATACATTTAAATATAACTCTCCAATTCTGAAATACTTCTTGGCAGATGTCATGGTCTGTACACTATGAATTTCATGTAACTAGAGGAGGCTGATGCAATGATTTTAATATGCTTAATATGCTTAAGGTTTATAAAAGTACAACTTTATGATTAAAGGGTTTGAAGATTTTTATTTTATTTATTCATTGAAAAGGCAAAATGTAGCAACTACAAAGACGTAGGGGAGCTATCCCTTGAGAAAGACAGAAAAGAGGTGAAAACTTGTTTTGAAAAGAGTGAGAGACATTTTAAATTACTTAAAATAAAAGTTCACGTCTAATGAAGCCATCACATAAAAAGTGAAACTGGTATGCTCAATTAGGGCTTATATTTTTCTCACAGATAAGATCTGAGCGAACTCTTTAAAAGTCAACATTATCTGTCATAACAGCAGTTCTACCTCTCACATTGCAAACAAACTACACAAAAAGAAGGGAAAGATGAAACAAGGGATATGGGCAGTGTGAATGGAGCCTAAATCTTTTAATTAACACCCCCTGAAAAGCATACTCTTTTTCCACCAAACTAATAAAAAGTGTGAGTGTGGGGTCTTTGTTGTTGCTCAAGCCTTGCCTGCGCTCTAAGGAACTGAGAAAAGGCTAATCAGGGTTATTTAAAGCCACTTTCTACTTGCCAGGCTCCAATATCTCATTAATTCACCCTTAGTTGGCATCATTGTCTGATAGTGTTTGAAAATCACCAAAGAAACAAGGATTTCCCCTAATCCTGTCCATCAGAGGTAACCCTCTGGAAGACGATACCACACCATAGTGTGTAGGACATGGAACAGAAGTGTGTGTGTGTGTGTGTGTAAATATCCCGTTTTGACTGCAAACTACCATTCTCTGTGGCTCGACACACACCTGACAAATCTAATGAGAACATGCCTGTTTAGGCCTGAACTTTACAAAACCAGAACAGACATTATGATAATAGTTTAAAGGAATTACCCCTGGTAACTAATCTCTGCTTGAAGCTATTGCCTGGCTTCTGCAATCATATTGGCAAGAGCTTGATGCAGGCAAAATTAATAGTTGTCCATGTGCATATTTGACTTGAGAAAAGAAGAGACATCTTGATCATGGTCATAAGCCAGAAAAACAATTGCTTCAATGACTTTGTTGTCATAAACTACGGCATTCAATTAAAGACGAGGACTGCCACTCTGGGATATTTTTAATGGAACACCATCAACTCCAGTGACTGGAGAAAGGCCTCGATTACAGCAACATGAATGTCTTCAGCTCAGCAATCATCTTTGTCATGTCCAGAGACAGCTGAACTGAGCTCTGGTTCCCTTTCCAAGACATTTCTCCTCTATACAAGCCAACCTTTACTGCCCACCCATGCTGAAAACACCACCTGTTTCCAATTGATATTTTAGTAGGGGACTGAGTGCCGTCTTCCCAGTGGTTTCTATCACTCGCCTTTCTATGACCAGTCCTAGCCACTCTTGGGGACCAGCTGACCTTCAGACCTAACCCTTCACCTAGGTGTTCTTGTAGGCCCAGTTTCCTTTTAATTCCTGTAAGGGGAACAAATTCAGATTTCCTTAGAAGCCCAGTGCAGTTACACAGCCAAGAAGAACCACAGCTGAAAGACTAATATCATAAACACTTTGAAAATGCAATGCTTTTAGCTAATGGTTTTGTCTTGTGATACTTCATTTAGTTTGTAACATATCTCTTTACCATCTCTTATTTTTTTATTAGGTACAAAGTAAAGCAAAGTTCAAAAGGATGATGTAAAACTTCCGTTATCGAGTTGTATCCCAGATTATCTGATTGTCAGGGCCACACCTATCTTTTTGTGAATACTTACATGAATGGTAAGCAGGAAAGATTCTGAGATTTCGTCATATAAAGCACCTTCAAACTCTTATCAGGAAATGCATGCCTTCAGTCCACAAATTACCTTTACAGTTTTCCAAAACCAAGGTTTCTCTTCATTCTTGTATTTTAGGGTGAGCTAAAAATTCAGGAAGAGTAACTTTTGAACCCGTACTGTAAGCACAGGTGAAGCACAATAGCAGAAATATGAATTACCATAATACTCCCAACATCCCAGTTCGGATGCTGTTAGCACTGGATTTATTGCTAGTCTCAGAGCTCTCAACACCATTAATGGTATGTTTGTTCATTGTTTATGGTTCAAGGGAAATACCTGTGAAACAGGGTAACGTTCCTCCTACAGTTCTTGTTTCCCATCTCAGAGTAAGAGCAATTGTCACTGACTTAAATTCCTCCTGTTTCGAAGTACATGTTATTCTGTGCTGCTCACAATAAAAGACTTCTGGAGTTAACCGTAGAGAAAATAAACAATTACTTCAGTAGCAATTGATTGCAAACAAGTAGGGCAGTGGTATTGGTTAGTGCTGCTACCACTGTGCTCTGATAGTTTTTGACAGTCTTCAATATTTCCTCTGTATCACAGACAACTGTCTCAAACTCCAAACTCTTCATTCAACTTTTCACATTTTTAAGTGCAGTTTCAATTTTAATCCACATCTTTAGAAAGAGCTTACTTTGCCTCATGCATTTTATATGCCTTTTACTATTATGGGGAAGGAAAATGTAAGTATTGATTCTGGACTAGGTAAGTTGACTGAATCACAGAGACATATGCTGAAACTGCAGCATAAAATGTGTTCTATAAAACAAAGAAAAATAAGTGGAAAATGATTGCGACACAAATTGTTTATGAATCCCTATAGAATACAGTGTTGTATAAACCACAAGGGAGAGAAGTCCTTATACCAAGCAGTATACAATCTAAATAATGCAATTTTTCCTGGCCCTGATAAAATCAACACATGAATAGGAAGAATATACCACAAAAATTATAATTAAGTTAATAGGTAAGCCATGTACCCACAGTGTATGGGCCTAAAAATTCTGCCAAAATAGGGTAGCGGCTTTAAACTTTAAATATTGGGAATATTTTGATAAATCTTCTTACAGTTCATGGCTTCATTAAAAGATCAGTTAGTATTTATATCATACCCAAGGAATGCAGACTGTAAAATAAGGTTTCACATTTAGTTTGAAATCTGTACCGTTTCCAGATTTCCAAGTTAGCCAATTCTGTGTTTCAGAAGTTAAAAAGATTAGCTTTTTGCATATTTGTGACATAATAAAAATAGATACATCAATTCCCCACACAAAATGAGAATCTAGCCAGCAGAATAACGTAGATAAACGGAGGCTCTCAATTCTGGTGGACACTTCACCTTATTTTATATTACAATGCTACTTTATTGCCACTGCTGTGGTTGTGAAATGTCACCAATTCTTTGGCTAATTAAAAGATGGGCAGCAGATTGCCATTAATGAGATTTGGCTTCCACAAAATAAGGGTCTCTTGGTGTGTGGCTACGTAAGACAGCTAAGAGATTCAGACCTCCCCTTAGATGAAGGGAATCTGTACAGATCACATCGAAGTAAATCTAAAAGTAATCCGCTGTATAAAGGAATGAGCTTTTTGCAATTGTGTTTCTGAGTGTATGCAGGGGTCCCCCTTAGGGTTTTGCAGCCACAAAGATACCACTCACTTGAGCTGGGACCTTGGAAGAAATATGTAGCCAGCAGAAAACAAAGATTCAGCTTTTGCTCCCAAGTATATGACCACATAAAAAAGCCCAAACCTAACTAAAGCTATTCTTCTCCATGCTTGAGTTGTACAACAATGGGGGGGGGGGGAAGATACTAACATTAAAAATTGCCGCTAAAGAACTTCTCTTAAGACTTTTATCCCCAGTAAGACCTTTATTCTTCTGACCTTTTTCAAGATCAAAAAAGATCAAGAGGGTGAAAGAGCTTGATCTCTTGTGTGGTAATGACCCTATTTTACCAAGCTACTGAGCCCATTAAAAGAAGATAAATAATATTCAGCTTTTTTAACCACTCATACCTAGCAAGCCAAAAATGTCCAGGTTCAGACCAAAGTCTGCTGACTTCAGCAAAACTAAACCTAGTCTACTGCAGCTTAAACAAAGGGGCTGTAACACATTTTCCTTCTGGAAACACGCTAACGGTGAAGCCTTCTGGAGGGGAAGCCCCAACACTGCACCCAAAGAGCAGACAGGATGACCCAGCTCACTGGTGACCCATTCTGCACGCAAGAATGGGGATTTAACTTTGTGGGTTCCTCACTCTCTGGCTGTTACCCAAAACCTGCATTTGCAGAGGAGTCCATCCAAGAAAGTGCTCCCGGAGGTGCTGCATAAGATGTGAAGGTTTCCATACCAAAGCTGAAAAAAATTCCAGCTGAAATTGCGCAGAGGTCTGTTAGAGGGCATATGCCTGTACAAGTCACCACTTGAATACATATAAAGGCAGAATTAATCTCTGGAAGGGATTTTTCATATTCATGTTACAGGTGGGATGAATTCAGCTCAAGGTTCTTGGAGTTATTTTCTGTTCTCAAAGCTTTAAGTAACTCTTAGCAAGACAAACAAAACACATAGGGTATCAATTCACGTGCATCAGAATGTAGGCCAGCAACTGTCTCCATGGGGTTAGAAAAAAAATCTGCATTATCTTGTAATTACTTTATTTTCCACTAAGTGGGATAAACACTTGCTGGATCATCAGATAGCAGCCACTGTTTGAAACAGGACATCTGCCTACACAGGCCATTGGGCTGACCCCAGGTAACATTTCTTATTTTCCTAATCTCAGCTATATATAATTTTTATATATACATGTATAAGATATTTATGCCATTTCTCTATATATGATATAAAATATACATGATATATGCATATAACATTCAAATACAGACTTAGAACTGATACAGACTGCCATCCCAAACCTTCCCGAGACCTTTTCAACCTGCCTTTGTGTAGTTGCATTTGACAACAGTCTGAGTTGCAATTTGAGGGCCTCGAAAGTTCAAAGTCATGTAGCTTCAGTCCCCTCCTTTCTCCCACTTGTTTGAATTGTTTCTGCTTTTGGTTTTCTTAGGAAGTGCGTGTTTTTAGCAGTTAGCTCAGGGGACTGAGTCAAGTTCTGTTCCCAAATCTGTAGGTAAGATATTACAAAAGAGCTTTGTCTTGCTTTCCTCATATATAAAATAAAATAAGAATTTAAATCACTGGGTTGAGAATCAATGGATCTGTTGAAGTCCTTCCACGCCCATTGGTTCTATTTTTGCCATATTCTAATAGCTCAAAAATAAACAGTGAACTATAGAAACAAAATATATTCAGAGAAATATTTTAATTAAAGGCACTTTGGTGTCCACGTTCAGGATACTGAAATCCCTAGGAGACTACTGATTTGATATACAGCATACATATATGACAGATGGAAGGATCAATAAATACATGTTTTTTTTCCTATCATATAAACCTTTTGTTTCCTCTCCCCCAGTGCACTTGGAGAAGTTCCCTCCATCAGAATAGCTCATCTCCAAGTGACAATGACATAAAAAGTGAAGCTTTTTCTTGCCTGCATTTATCACTCATCCATTATCGGTTAATATTTCCAAATTTTAAATTAAAAGTGCAAAAGAAAATACTGGTCACAAAGGATCTAGTTCTAATTTCAGATATCTTCCAATTAATAGGAAAGCTTAATTAAAACATCTTTTAGAAGTCCATAATATTAACTTAATGGTGAGAACCTACAAAAGTGCTTGATTAGAGTGGTTTTTTTTCATGTGTAAAATGTTAGTGACTTTCAACATATGTCTTAAGCAGTCATTGTTATTCAGAGAATGCTTGCAAAAATTAAAGTCAGGCAGAAATTATGACAATTTTAGAAGTGGTGGACAGCTCAGCCTTGTTGGAAACACACCAAATATCATCCAAAATAAATTCATGTATTTGCACAAATCTTTGATATATATATAAAAAAATCCTTTATTTCCCCACAAATGTCTAACCTTTGGCCACTCTTTAGTGAAGCTGCATTTTCTACAGTGTACTTTTGGAGAACAAAGTACAACAGCAACTGGCAAAGTTTTTGAAAATACTACTGGAGGGAGGCTCAAGGAGCCAAAATCATTATTTTTGTATGGAGTGTTTCATACCAAACACAAACACTGGGGGGTCTTGACTGAACTCCTTTGCCCTCCTGCCGTTTATGCCTATGATATTGGGCAATTACACAGCTTTGCCTGAAACAGCATGCTGGATAGGAAATTTCTCACTTATTGGGGGGTTTGGACTGCACTTGTCAACAAAAATGAGACCATATAGTAATCCTAATGAATTTAAGGAGCAAATCATCTTGCTTCTCTCCTAAGATCTCTCCTTCTTCTGCTTTTTTCTTTCCTTTAAATAAGATACACTTTGCTCTATGCAGTTTGAAATTTAAAGGAAACCCAAGTCCCAAATTAATGTAAAACTACACCACAAATAAGAGTTCTATGGCTGAATAAGTCTGCGGGAGTTGCAATTAATGAGACTTGGCAGTGGCTTTTGCCAGCATGCTTACGCTACTGCTGAAACGCACACACACACAGGCACAACACAGAGCCTTACACATTGCAAGAGAACTATAAAGGACAGGTTCCATTAATCAAACTACTTTTCTTTTACCTGATACTTATTCCAAAAAAATTTGCATATTAGAAGGATTCCCAATGATGAAAGTGCTTTGTGTAATCTTCTTTAAGACATCTTTTAGGAAAAGTTTGGGGTTAACCCTTTTTTCTCCTTTGTTTTCACTTTTAGAAGGGAGTTCCTCGTGAAATTTCATGATCTCTCAGAAGATTTCTGCATCATTCCCACTCTACACTATAGCCTTTGTTCTAATATACACATACACCTTCAGATGTGTCACACAACAGCAATATACACATAGCTATGTAACTATATTCTTCGCTCTTTTCTTGTATTCCCACTACTGTTAAAACAACAGATTTTTAAGCCCCCTTGCCTTTAGCAAAGAAGTTTATCTACTTCAGCTCCCAAACCAGGACTAATTAAGAACTATCGAAACTCTCACGTTGCAGTTTCTCCACTCCACCTCTTTATTAAGGTGTGCTTTATGTGTCAGCAAAGAACACACTGGGCACTCCACAGGTGGTTTCTGTCATGGAGCTAAATCAAATCCCACTCTTCTCAAGGCCAACACGATCGATTTCACTAGGAGTAGGACTGAACCCCAACGTTTGCATTGCCCTCCTTGACTGACCTCAGATATCACCGAAAAGTTCCTCAAGGTCTGTGAGAGCCTCATTTACTATCATTTACTTGGTTGACCAGGGTGTCAAGGGATCTTAAGTCATCAGGGGCAGCAAGAAAGATTTTCATATAATACTTGCTAAGAAGAGTCACCTGAGGTGAAGAGGGTTTGTGCCCTCTCTGACCTGATCTCCAGGCACGCTGCAGGGCTGTCCCCAGGCACATGGGCGGAATTACAGACAAACTTGGGATTTGGAGGTTGTTGGCCCTTATTTCCCTCTGCTGTTCTGCAGCTACCAGAGGCCACAAACTTTCCCCCTTGGGGCAGGCAGTGCCTGAATGGCCTGTGAGAGGGGGAATGGTCGCCAAGGCCATGGAGCCACCATCACCTTTGCCTCCTACAGAGCCGAGTCACTAGCACAATAGCAGTGCCAGGCACTTTCTGCCAAGCCACAGTTAGGCAACACAGTGACAAATGTCCCGGAACCAAACATGTACTTTTCAAAAACAGAAATTAAAAATGCAGATTAGCGTAGCATATCAGCAGTGGCATAATTGCTTTTTTAGGAGAAGGGCCAGCAAGACCACAGATAACTTACCTGTTTTCTCATCGTTCTCTTTTAATAAGAGTCAACTTTGCAATTAAGCTACTCCCTAAAAACATACACTGAAATGAATCTCACTTTGTTGGTAGGTCTGAGCACTGGCTTTATGCCCTACGGCAGGAACAGTTACTAGCCTGCAAGCAAGGTCTTTCAACACCTGCACATAAATACTTTAAAGGCAGCCATTGCTATAATTTTTTTGCATCTCTTCAGAAAAAAACTAAAGGATCTTTTGCAGCTATAAATTTATGGATCATTTTCCTGCAAGTGTGAGAAACAATACTTTTCCTTCCTACTTTCCTTTTCTTATTTATGCAATGGTAAGGCAAGTGAAGAGCCATATCAGCTTATAAAATAGCCATAGTCCCCTAAATGGGTAAGTCATTCTGCCCACATAACGGTATAAGTCTTGTATGAAGTACTTCAGCAGTGTTAAGCTATCAACATCCACAGGCTATGTTGGTTTAAAATACCGTACTAGAAAAGCAAATGATTTCTTCCATGACTGTAAACCAGACTAACATTACTCCAGCTTTATAAAGTTAACAGAAAGATAAACTGGAGATAACAAACATTTTTGTGGCAGGTTTGATTGTTTGAATTACACCTCTTTTCTTGTTTTGCTGATTAAATGTACAGTAGATGATCAATACTGTTCTAGAGATGGCTCAAAAACCCTTTAATCACTTTCCCACCTCTAACAGTTGAACTTTCTATAATGAAATCTTTATAGAGTAACCAGTAACTAGGACAAGCAGAAATGCCATAGAACACACATCCATCGTGCACCCAGCACTGGAGTATGCGGAGGCCAATACAGTCTATGTATTGTCCACCAGACTCAGTCCTCTGGAATTTGGTGCCAAAACTGGTTGTAACGAGAAAAGGGACAGCCATTTATTGCTTCATCCTTTTTGCTAGCCAAAATGAAGTGGTCAGGTTTATAAATGCAACAAAATACATCAAACTACTACACTTTCTCCCAAGCTTTATGTAGGTCTATGTGATTTTATGCAGAGTATTCAAGTAGTCAATTTGCAAGTAGAGCAAATATTTGCAGTATTCAAGTCACCACCTACAAATGGTTTGTAAATATTTTACTTTTTAAAACCCATGGATTTTGTTGACACTTTTCTATTGCTCTGCCAAAATATTGATTTTTTTTTTTTAAATCAACGGGGAAATGCAGAATAAGATCCCAACACAGTTGCATGCCAGTCTGAATAGCAATGAAAGGTCTGCAGCTAATGAATATCAAAACCACCAGCACTACTGCAGCCTAGCGTCCTGGTCTTCAGGAGACAGACACTTCATGTAGGTTTCAGTATGTTTACCTTCTTGTCTTTGCTTTTGCAGAATATTTTATCTAGAATATAGGCAAGAAGGTAAAGAAAAGCAGCCACATAGGTACGTGACACTCCTCAAGCCAAACATGGGGGCAACTCAACGGGTTTTATCTATGCAACACCACCAGATCACAGACAACAGATGGAAGCGAGAACAGAGCGTGGTCTGGAGTCCCAGCACTGCGTTGAGAGAAACTCTGGTGAAAAACAGCAGTTGGCTTTTAAATTATATTACTTGGCAACAAATCTTTGCTATGCTAGAGCTATACTGAAGCTGAATTCAAAAGGAAGAAAAAGTGATCTTTGTGAGTTAGAACAGCTTGGATGTTTCACCCAACAACAATCATCTGACCCTTCTAGCTGTGAGGAATCTGCTCTAATCAATGGCTGATAAGGAAGCGTTGGGAGTAAATTTTCTGTTGCTGCACTACTTGAACTTGTGACATCCATTTAAACTTTCTTAATGTTGCCAGTGAAAAGGACGTGTCTTGTATATATCATGATCTGCTGAAATTTTAGAACACCCTAAAATGTCTAGAAAATTAATAATCTTACACTTAAGTAGTGAATTACTTAGTCTTCATGCATTTCCCCTTTGTCCTAGCCACAGGGTCCCCTCTGTTTGTGAAGGCAGAGTGCCTTACTACTAGCACTTGAGAGGAAAGAAAAAGATCGAGTAGCTCATGCTGGGAGCCTTCCCCTTCCTTGCGCTCACAGAACTCCTGCTCAAACACATGCAGCTCCTGGGGGACAAAAACCACATGCTAAACACTTTATAAAGCAGTAAGCAATGTAACGGTTTAGAATGGACACCAAATAATGCCTAATACAACTTCACTGATTTCAGTGGAATTAAACCTAGGTGGCTTTTGGCACAAGCAGTCCAGCAGCGCAGAGGAGGCTTTTATTCCCAGGTCCTGATTTTGCTGCCTCCTGGACACAACGAGACAATTCACAGAGTGCAAGGAATAGCAGCTGCAGCGAGCTGGAGCTCTCCACAAGGACAGGACCAGGATGAGGGATCAAACGGGAGCTAAAGAATGCCTTGTTTTTACTGGTGCATTAAAAAAAATAAAGAAATTGAGCAGCATACAGCTTACAGCCATGTAGCACTGCTGCCTACCTTAAAGTCTTGGTGGTGGGCTTTAAAAGTATTCATGTTAACACCTGATCTTCCCTACTTACCATAATAATTAATGTACAAGCAGTGCTCAGAGGGACCAGCTCCAAGGCCACAGAGGGGAAGAAGAAAGAGCACATTTCAAGAGGATTCCTTTTTTTCAAATAAATAAAGAGGTACTTGGAAACCATATCAAATATCTAAAGCTGAATTTAATAACCTCTTTTTACAGAGCTTTTTTGTTTTCCATTGAATTATGCAATATTATCTGAAAAAGTAGCATCTATAATTAACTGACAACAGGATTGGAATTAAGTAAGAGGGAATGGTGATAAAAAGCATGTTTTTTATCCCCCAAATTTAGTGAATTTGTACTTAAATTGAGGCCTGGGTGGGAATACAGCAGCAAAAAATTCCCAATCTAATGTCTAAATGTATACACCACTTGTATTTTTTCTTTCCTGCTACTCTAAAGTGCTGTGCGCACAGGAGATTTCACTCGTACCCACAAAAGCCAGCTTTTATGGAGCAGAAATAACTAATTTTGTATAAGAGTGTCAAACGTTTTTTCTTTGCCCCATTGTCTGCAGTGGCATTGTTCTAAACTGATTCCATTGCTGCGACCTTGGGTAGCCAGCGCACAGCTCTGCAGGGACCCAGCCCGGCTCTGCCCTTCCTTCTCTCTACAGCAGCTTCTCCCCAGTGCAGCCTGACCTTGCTCAGCAAGCCCCAGTGGGTACGGCAGTCCCAGCTCAGAGAGACCACTGGTGCAACCTCTCCACTGACACAGGGAACTGCAATAGGCAGTAAAAGGCGAGTAACGCACCTCCCTAGCATCGGATTCCTCGTGAAGAGGGCATCATCCCTGATAATGCCCTACAGAAGAGTGCCTCTTTCATACAAATAAACTGGCCCTGCTGAGCCCCTTCCTTCCTGAAGTTCTGCTTTTATAAGAAAGCATCTCCTTTGAAGATCAGAGTCAGAATAAATCATATTGTTACTGAATCATGGAAAATTCTTTAATGTAGACGACATTCAAGAGAATAAGGACAGACACATATACATTAATCTAGAGGAAACCATATGAAGTGGTTAACGCTTTACTGAACATTTTTGTGAAGTTTAGCAAAGGTTTCAGCACTCCTGCTCCTAAAGCTTTGTCAGTCTCTTCTTTCTCACTCCTTACCTCTACAAAAGGGGCCAGCATACAGCTGCCCCTTCCAATTACTTGGTGCTACTTTATGAGTGTGAAGGTTACAGATCACTTATACAAACTTTTCTAGTGATTAGCAGCACAGGTTGCCATAAAAAGCAGACAGCTTCTGGTACAGTGAGCTAATTATATGGTTACTACAAAATAATGGAAACAGAAAGTAATTACGCTGTTGTAGGCATTACTGCTAACATGCTATCTCTTATCTTGATAACATTGCAGATAATTAGCTCATGTCACTACACTGGTATTTTACTCTGTGCACAGCTCTGCACCTCAAAAAACATAGAAAAGTTCCATGATTAATAACTACTCCAGAAAGTTTATAAAAGACCCAACTGCTCAAGAGACAAAGGACCACAGAAGCTTCAGCTGGCCAAGAGATCAAGTACCAGCAACAAATGCACTCTGTGATGGAAAACCTGATTAAAATGTCTCAAAGAAATCATTATGGGTGAGAAACTAATTGAAAGACCTCCCTCCTGCCAGAGCTTTGCTAGAAAGAGAAGACTTCAAAGGCATAGAGGGAGAGCTAATGTTTTCACACTTAAAACTGAAAAAAGGCAATCCTCATGTTTGTGTTTGTTCAGTACACACTTCTCAAATGTTGCCCCCTCACGCTCTAAATCTGCTGGGTGGAAGATCTAAACCTTGAATATACAATGCACTTTAGCTAGGGTGTATGGTGCTATTCTTCCATGCTGTGTGCCTGTCTATTCATGCGCTTTTATTCTTTATTCTTCAGACTGATATATAGTAAACAATATGGTTAGCCACTTAAAATTCTCTAAGTTATTAAAATGTAAGTAGCATTTTTTTTCCTCTCTCCTGGATTTCATCTGGAACCACTACCTAATTAATATCCAGAACCCAGCAGGAATCTGAATAATAATAATAAAAAAAAAACTTTTGTTGTTCCTTGAATAAATCTGTGTAATTTAAACCATAATCATGGGGATTTCATCAAAAGTAACTCAGTTCTTCCAAATCCCACATCATCATTACAAACAACTTTGTAGTGCAATTTCCAAGGCAAGATATCTCTTCACTTTCATATTTTAAAGGAAACATTTCTAATGATGGCAAGGATATTTTATATGTAAGAAGCTAGGATCTGGGTGGTTAGAACAGAACGTACTTCCCCATATCTTCTACCAATGCATATACCATGCCGTAAAGGATCAGTTCATACAAATCCTTCCTTCTCTCAAAGACACATTGTCTTATCAGTTGAGAGCTAAGGTGCAGTTGGAGTATAATGCAAGTCCATTTCTCACAAGCTTAAAGCTTAAGCACTTTGTTATTGGTTATTAGGGCTGGACTCCCAGAGATAAACCTACAACTACTGTACACCAGTGAAGGGCAAATAAGCAAAATCCCTGACAGAAGTCTGTTGTAAAATGATGAATAAGCCTCCTAAATTGCCATAAGGCGCTAGTCACAATGGAATTGTATTTGTCAGACATGCATTGTAACCCTAAGGTTATCATAGTGGGCCAGTAGATACAGGAGGAGTGCTTAACACTATCACCCCCTAATCATATCTCCTACAGGCTAAAAACTCTGCAGGGAGCATTACCACTTAAAGAGGTGGTAGTGTTTCTATGGACTGAATGTAGACAGCATTTGGTAGAAAGAAAAAACCTATAGAAAAGACTGACAGATATATTCACACAGGCTGCTCACAAGTACACCCTGAATTGAGATATAAAAGAATCCTTGCAAATCATATCCCCAAGGCTGGGGTTCTAAATAATAAAATACTGTAGATTACTACTTTATTAGTTTTTATAAAGCTTATGAAAAATTATCTTTTGCCTGTGGGAAGACATTTTATCTGAAATTATAGCAACTCCAACAGTTTTAAGATATCAAATTTAGAAACTAAGCAGCTGTAGGTAATAGATGATATTATACCCTACTCTTGCAAATTAAATTCTCAAGTTTTAGTTCCCCTATAAGTTATTTCATCGTATTTATCTTAAGCTTGACTAACACTGATGTACATTGGAAGCCATGACAAGCTAATATTATAAATCTTATATGTTATTAGATGTGGCCAAAAACATGACAAAACTCTTTTTCCCCATTGAAAAATACTAAGTCTTGAGGAAACGTTTGCCCTCATAGCCTTCTGACTGGAAATGATGCCTAATTATCAGACACGTACAAGCGAGTGAAAGCAGTTCCAAAATAGTCCTTAGCCTAATGTTTAGGCCACTCCTGCAAGAAATACAGACACCTTTGCATGATTCAGAGAAGGAACTGAAGCTGGGTTTCCCTGTAGCCCAGATGACTGTTCTGGTCACTGGGCTATACTGTCACTCTTGCTCACTCGCTCTATTCCCCTGCCATGGCCAGTTGAACATTCAATTATTTATACCAAGTGGAACAACTCCAACAAGAGAGATTGAGATGCACTGCATGCACCTGCTCTTTCATTCAAATTTTGCATCATAATAAAAATTTCAAAAGCTTGACTCTTCTAGGACAAAGGATTGTTTTCTGGGCAGTCATATACATTATGTGACAAAAGAAAACGGTCACGTTTGTAATAGTGCATTTCAGCTTTTTCATAGTTGCTTTTAATTGTATGTGCTTACAAATACATGTAAAATACGGTAAAACTTAGGAAAGATGAAAAATCAAAATTAAGCACCTCTGATCATTCTAATGCATGTAAAAAAAGTCCTTGTTTCCCATGGCTAAGCACTAGGTAGGTCTCATTTTCATTTCAAGAATTATCAGCCCAAGACTAGTATTCTACTTTTTATATATTAGGCATAGCATTAAGTATAGCATAAACAATAAAATACAAATAATTTCAATGAAATATACTTCAAAAACTCCACAAATAGAAGGGGGACTCTACTGCATTAGTGCAGTTTTGAAGCACAATTATACACGATAATAAACAGCAAAAAGATAGAGCTATGCATGGCAATTCTTCTGTAGCCTGTGATGATTTAGAAAGCCTTTTGGATTCATTCATTCTAAGGCAAAAGAGATGTCTAAATATCAAGAGCTCTGCAGTGATACAGCAACACAGCATAAGCGCTGGTTTTGCTGAATATATAAAGACATAATTAAAAGCCCAATTTCTGGTGTTCTTTAAATGTTGTCTTTTGTCTACCTTATGGTCATTCACATGGATCTCTAGTGCTTTATACCATCAGATATGCCCTTTGGATTTCTTGCCCATCACATAAAAAAAAATCAACCTCCTCCATCTAAAATACAGAGCAAGTAACTAATTACCTCAAAATTTAAGCAAAAAGAAAAAAATCTGGGTTTCAGTATTTGTGAGATTAAAATAACACAGAAAAATTGACGGGCCTTACTAACACAGCACTTAACAACAGATTTGGATGCAGGTATAAATAAGTTTCCTGGACTTGGCAAGGAGAATATTCTCCTATTAGCGCATGAAAGGCGAGAAAGGCAGAGGTCCCATTTTCCTGATAGGTATCTCTCTTCTCTTATCCCATGTCTCACTGGCTCCACTGCAATTTAATATGATGAAGATTTATACCTCTGGAGTCTATAGCAATGCTTTTCAGGAAAGTAAGCCCACCTCTTGGCTTTTCCAGCCAAGAACTCAATCTCATTGATTGCTTGATTTATGGTGCAAAACCACTTATTGCAATTTATACAGTCACTGCTCTCGCTCTTCCTTAGTCTAGGAAAACCATTAAGTAATGGTGACAGTGGTTTTTTGCCATGGAAATTAGTATATTGCTGTTACTCATTTAAAAGCAAAGACTAAGGCTAACAAGAAGAGTAAAATGATAGGACAAAGAATTCAAAACTGTATATCAAGAAAAATTCCTTCCAATGCACACCTGTGAGTGTCCAGCCAAAGTTTTTCTACGTTTAATTTCTATGCTTACATAAACTGAGACAATGCAATTTCTCTCTAACGTGTTGCAATTCCACATGCATGAAAACAGATATTTAATGCCATGTGCAATGTGAACTCCACCAAAGCAGTACTTCTATATTCCTGTATGAAATATTCTTTTTCCCTTTAGCGAAAGGACCAATAAAACCACTTACACAAGCTGAACACCCCCCCTCCCCTCCTTTTTTTTAAGCTGCATTTGAAAAGCAGCCAGTTTAAGCAGCTAAAGTCCTTGCTCAAGTAGCAGGCAAGTAGATAAAAGCTCCCTGTTTGGAAATGCTGGGAAAGATTTTACAAGGTGCTGCAAGCTGTTGGCATTACAGTTCCATTCTAGAGGGACTAAGGACTGTATTGCAAAAGGTGGGGTATAGATTGGTGAGGAAAGGATTAGCAAAGAACCAAACTTTCCTGTGTGATAAAAAATGCAAGATCTATGACACTTCTATTTACAGCTGAGGAATATGCATCCTTGTACAACTTATACTGGAGTAGCTTGTTCTGCATTGCAGATACACGAATAGTGACCATTAAAGTAACCTTTGAGGCTCTAACCTCTGGGACTGGTAATAGTAGACAGTATTTTCTTTTCTGTTTAGTCCTGAATTTACAAAAATCTTCCTCCCAAGTTCCCTGGTCCTTCCACCAGCGTTTAGCCCCAACACACACACTTACAAGTTACCCAGCCTCTCTGAATACCCGCAGCAGGTCAACTTCTGCAGGAAAACAGGTCAAAGAATTACCACTGACACATCACTGACAGCTGCCTGGATGATGACAATGCCATTTTATGTAGAGCATCAGCTTTCCCACACCTACAGAGCACTGCTGAGGAGTTACTTGTTGGAGCCTTCCTCACCATGGGACACCCATCTTTGCTTTCGGCGGTGATGTAACCCTCACACCCCAGTGCAGAGACGCAAGGCTGGCGAACACGCAGCTGGAAGCAACTGACCCCAAACTCCAACACTGGCAACAGCAACTGCGTTTCAAACACAAAAGAATAATTTATTTTATAGGTAAGGAGCAGTAGATGGCACTCTCCGCTCTGCCTTAGCACCGAGCAGGATCTCAGCAGGGGGCACTCTGTAATTAGAGGTAACTTTTGGTGCAGATCTAAACCCAAACACCAGCCACTTCCAGCCATAAATGGTCTTGTGATATTTTTCCACAAAGAAAAATACTTATCTCAACATTGTAATCATGTACAGGATCATAGCCATAATTTCCAATGACTGTTCATGTACTAGGTTCAAATCATTCTGCACAGTTATCGGAGAATAACTGCTCCATCCCCCAGAGGCTGTACTTGAGGGATGGATGACCTCTGTGAAATGACCAGCTCTGCTGGTCTATGTACAGCAAGATGTGGGTGGCCACCTATGGAGAAGGATCATTTTTCCATATCAGAGCTGAATGTTAACTGAAAGAAGATCAAACGTAGGAGGAAGTGCAAGAAAAAAACAATAGGAAATTGGTTGGCGAGGAAGGCTGGAACAAGCATTACCTCAACAAAATTAAACAGAGAGACAGACTGACCAATTTGTGGTATCTCTGTTTATTTTGTCTTGTGACATGAAAGCAGGCTATGGAAAAGTGATGCATGTTTGCTCAACAGATCTGCTTCCTAGGGCTCATCCTGCATGTTCAGTCCCTACTGAAGCTGAAGGAAGTTGCTCTTCATGTTTTGATTCAGGGATTGCATATAATCACCTTTGCTATAGAAAAAATATGTAGTATAGTACAATAAGGTACTATACCACACTAAAAGGATTTTACGTACCTTCATGAATTGTGTATGTATCTACACACAAACCCTTCTCATCAAGTAGCCACCTTGATTCACACCGAAACAAACATCACCTGACTTGCACAGTAGTCCAAAACTCCAGTTCCTTGGCCTATTCTCCCAGATTTTGCTTGATCTCCCCTCAGAAAACCACTCCAGTTCAAACCCCACACTTCTCAGACTGCACACTAGCTTCCACCAGCATTCATTCAAATGCATAACGTGCCCAGAAGGCTGATGGATGTCAGCAGCCTGGGACAGGGGAGCAGCGGGAGAGATTGAGTAACAAGGGCTGAGTAGGTCAGGTGTTTCCATTCATCTCAGTTGTGGCATAAACTCACAGGGGGTCTCCTGGGTAGTGTAGTTTGAGGGCTTTATAAATCATAATGATAGTTGCTCAGAAATTTTCCTGTGAAACATGTTTCTGTGAGAAAATGCCAATTTATCACTACTAAAACATTCTGAGGGTATGTACATTAATTTCAAAAAAACCAGGACCCCCACCTGACCGACACATTTCCAAGAGAAATCTCAGTTGCCCACTAGCTTTCCTGCTTGCAACCAACCTTTACATGTGATTGCTTGCTCTATGGCAGTTCTGTTCCTGAGCCATCAGGGCTTGGATTTAAGGACTACCTGCACCCATCAGGTGCATGTGCCACCGCATAGTTCATAAAACGACCCAGTTCCCCCTTACCTGCATTAGTAGGGTCCCATATAGCACTCAGAGCCTCGCAAAGACTCAGAGAACAAAGGCAAAACAGTATCTCAAACAGTGGAAGAAAATAAAGTTGGTCAGAAATGATGGGTCCCTGATCTCACAGATCTTCTGGGTGGTGGGGAGATAGCATATATTGATGAGCAAGAGGTGTGCCAAATTACCAAGGTATTGCTTTTAGGAAGATTAGCTTCATCAAACAGTCACAATAAATAATAATAATAAAAAAAAGTCTCATGTTGGACAGTAGCACAGAGATCAGTTTTTCCAGTATTCACCAGAAAAGTGGCTAGGACAATCTTCTGAGTGGCTTTTTCATTGTTGTGGGTTTTTTTTTGTTTGGTTGGTTTGGTTTGTTTTTTGTTTTTTTGGTTTTTTTTTTTACAAATAGAAATAAAGAATACTAGACTAACAGTTTAAATGCCTGGGTGGGGAAGTGTTACTGTGAATTCACCATACTGAATGCCATAATCAAATCTTTGGCTGTACAGTTAGAAAGGAAAAAAAGACAAAAAAAAAACCAACCCAAAAGACAAAAAAGGACCAAACTCAACCCAACAGTAACACTTTCAAATGCCAAATACAGTGTAGAAGTCAAGATCAGAAGTGACTGTTTCTGACAAGCCCACTCAGTGACAAAAGGTTTCAGATATGACTCTGTTGCCACATGCTGCCAAGTAATTGTTCTGAGAATGAAATCTGCTAATGCAATGATAGCAAAGGGAACTGCTGAACTCTTCAGTGCACCACACAGCATTTGGAGGAATCCTTAGATGAAAAGAAAAGGCAGCAAGCACAAAACTGTTGAATAAAATGCTCTAAACAGACCCAAAAAATGGTATGAGGACATGACTTCAAAATAAAGTGAGATGTCTTTATATAAATGATTACTAAATGAGTGCATTGGAGAAAAGCAGTCTTCTCCATCCCTTATTGGTTCTCCTTTGCAAAAGCCAAGTCGGATCTATTGTTATGCTGTCAAGCTAGATCTATTTATATACTGGGCAAAAGCTCTTCTCTGTACTGGTGTCCTTTTAGCCGCTCAAAATAAATCTGCCTCCTCACGAGGAGGTATATTAGTTACTATTATGATAACTCTAAAACTGAAACCCATATATTACAAGCTAATCTCTGCTCCCGCATAGACACCAAAACAAATCCAGTGATTTACTGTAGTCACTTTAGATTTGCAAGAGGGTAAATCTAGCTCCATGTCACTTACAGTAATGTTTTGAATGCTGACAAAATACAGAAAGTTGGAAGTCCAAATTAGCATGAAATCAGACCTAGAAGCCTAAATTTTGAGTGAGAAGTGTAAGATCAGAGAAATCTACATTATGTAAATATACATATGATCTGGGGCTTCGTTCTTCCAGCTTGCAAAGGAAATAATGAAAATATAATAATGCAAGATTATGCTTGAGTTTCTTCATTTGTGAGGAGAAACATTTTCTAAAGTCTCATCAGAACACCACAAAAAACTACTGCTGTTTATATACATTTATAAGATTTATTTCTTCTCCAGAAAACCCAAATCCTAAACAATTACAGTGAATCCAATGATATAGGAAGTACAAAAATTTAAGTAGTTTATACTGATATCCAGATATCATGAAGTTTTGGTTGGTTGGTTTAGTTGTGCTTTTTTTTTTTTTTCCTTTTTAAAGCTGAGTTGCTCCTATTCTGCACTCATGGGAGCCATTGAGCATCTTTGGATCAATTTCAACAGATTTTGTATTAAGCTCTTAGTAAAGTCTATTATTGGCCATCTTTGTGATGCAGATAACAACAACAAAAAAAAAAGGCAATGAGTTTAACTACTAAATCCACCCAAATCAATGTCTACCACCCATTTCTATTTTGTTTACTTTCATTTTTGAAGCTGCATTGAAGTAAGACGAGGTGGAGAATAAGGGGCCTTACCAATATGGCACTGTCCCCCTTCTACCTGGAGGGGAGGCAATTCGCACATAGGCCTTGGGTGTGTGAAGGGGAAAAGCACCGTTTCCCTCTACCTCTGCATAAATTAATTAGAAAATGTGGAGAGTTTTAGAAGAGATTCCCAGAAAATCCTAAAACCAAAGAGTAAATGGGAATTCACACAGGCGCCGTAGAAGTAATGGAGAGATTCAAACATGCTTAATGTATTCCTGTGTTCCCTTTTGTGTATTTAAATACAGGGCTAGAAGGAACCACTGTAATAAACTAGCCTGAACTCCCTGTGCAACAGAGACCGCAAAGTCCTGCCCAAAGTAATTCCTGTTTGAGTTAGAGGGTTTTTTTCCTAAGGGGAGAAGCAGGAGGACTGCACAATGAAATCCTTGCACCACTTCAGCTTCCCCGTGAGGCACTAGATCCCACAGCATGCTCTTCACCAGCTCTCGTTATGTCTCTACAGTGAGTTTTAATACAAACAGGTGACAATCTAGTCCTTCAAACAGTGCAAGAGGCCAGCCTTTGCCTTTACCATCGCCCAGAGTGGCATGCCGTTGACTAATGTGTTAGTGTTGGGGTTTTTTTGAGCAAGCTGAGTGGGGCTCAGTCCAGTTTCCCCTCTCATTGCAAGTAGACCATGGCCTTAGGAACGCTGTGGTCTGAACTACTTTCAAAGCCTTTAACCCAGTTCTAATTTTGCTGCGAGCATATCTTTAAAAAGAAAAATTGTTATGATGACAGCTAAAGAAAGCTGAAGTCTCTGGGGCCAGCGTCATGTGTTTGCATCAGGAAACCGACCACTGTTGTTAAAAATTAGATGTTTGACATGAACTAAAGTCACAGAAAAATATGATTCAGTCTTTCAGCAAGCACTGTTTATGAAAGCTTGAAAGAGCTGAAAGCCCAATATGATTTATATCCTGGGAGCTGGTATGCAACTTTAAACATGTTCTTTTTTCAAGTTCATCTTGTCATCCATAGATAAATATAGATTAGGACAAACCAAAATAAATGGGTGGGTACCAAAATCCACAAAACAACTAACCATAATGGAAGTGCTTGTCCTTCTATTCAATAGCAAAAACAGCATATACTTGGTTCAAATAGCTGGTTGGGGTGAAATGAGTATTACTGGACAGGAACACTTAGCCAGTATGATCCAAACAAGTCAAAAAATAGCCAGAGTACAACCACATAAAATAAAACACTGACCAGATTTAAGTATAACTGGTTACCCTCCCATGTTTTCAGATTCCTATTATTATAGCTTAGGAGGCTCTGTAATGTACCTTTGGAAAAAGTCAAATGGCTTCACTGGGTTTCTAACCTTTGCACTTCAGTAAGATGATCCACTGAGAATGTTACTGTATGAAACTAAAAAAAAAATATAAAAAATTAGAGCCCACTTTACTCACAGAGGTGCAAGCAGCAGCCACTTACGTGACTGTTCATCATCACCAGTGTCTGCAACCCTGTTTGCTTAACGTATCCACATTATGAAAGCAACATGAGCAATGCTAACTTTACATGTTCCACCATAATAAGCTATCCTATTTACAGCATAGAAAGAACATTTAAATAAATATTTGTGCTATGTCATAAGGAAATAAAGGTCAGACAGCATCCCACTGTGTTTCCAGGATGAGCAAATCCAGTGATTAGACCACAAGTCCCCAAGAACACTTGCTGAGGACAGTGAGGAGGATTATTTAGCAACATTACATAACACAGCAGGCTAAATGAGTGCTTTGTATATGGGAACAAATTCAGTAGTATTTCCTCCACCTGAATTTTTAGTTACCCTTTTCTAACCGCTTGCTTGTGCTGTTCTAAGCCTCTCTTGATAATACACCTGCATTCCACCCACACTATTTATTCTTACTGAAGTACCAAACCCCAGGCAGCTCTCCCCATGCCAGGAAGGATCAGGTGCCCCGCAGCCCCAAGAACATGAGGAGAACATCAATGCAGACCTGCCATATGGCACTGCTGTACCCAGCCCACTAGGTTAGCTCCCACAAGCATCTTCATGATTCGAGCAACAGGGCATGTAACGCACTAGTGACGCTCCCCATTGCAAGATGTACAACATGGTTACATGTATGTGTAGAGCAAAGCCCTACAAAACTCTGCAAAGATCCAGGATCTTTCAGAACTAGGAAGCACAAGACACAGCAGGAAGCACTTGAAGATCTCATATGCACATATTAACGTGTACACATTCAGTAATCTGTTCATGAGACCACTGCTGTTTTGAAGAGGGAAAGAGTATCATATATGATTGTCTCCGTTGGTTTTCCCTGGTCCTTAACCTCTGCCTACCTCCTTTTTCTTCTCACAGTTTGTAAGATCCTTTAGGAAGGATTCTCTGTGCTTCGATGTTTAGAAAGGGCCTAACAAGTCACAGCCACTAAATAAGCATGTATTGAATGGCATCCCAATTGCGAATCCCAAGGGACTGGAAAGTGCAATTCAAACAGCTGCTTTTTTCATTTATGCATCTCCAAAGGTCAGCCATGAGCTTGAATGTATAATACATAATCTGCCTGTGCTCATCAAAGGAGAGGTCCAATCTTCAGTTATTTTAGGGAGGAAAGAAACCGGTCTGGCTAACACCTAGTAAGATGCCCTCTGGGAAGTAAACCCGATGTCAGAAGCAATGTGGGTGATGGTCAGTTCTTTATCTAATCTTTGTAATAGTTGAATCACTTGATGCTTAGGTTTGAAATTCTCAAGCAACAAGCAACATATAATCTTTGACTTCAGGAAAGCAGACTTCAAAGGAACAGAGTTTCCTTAGACAAGTGACTGAAATTTTGTAATGCACAGAATCCCACCATTAAACATAAAAGCCATGGTAATTCTAAGTCAATTTATAATGCCTCTTTGTTTTGCATTTTCTCTTCAATAATGAGCTTGTAAATCATTAATAATAAGATGAAGACATTTAAAACATTTGTATGAAATATTTATAACAAAATTTAAAATACATTATCACCTGAGGTGGCGGGAACTGTTTATTAGGAGAGCATAAACATCTTGCTACTGGAGTTATGAACCCAAATTTAACAAAGTATATTTGATTTTGGTTTTAAAGTTTTAATTCCCACCAAACCAGATGGGAAATTGCAAATTAAAAGAATTTGTGCTGCATCTGAAAGAGGAATGTAGTATATTCTCTGTACAGAACAAAGTATATGTTATTCACCCCCATTTTAATGTGAACAATTTACAGAAAAAAATGTAGTCCTAGAAAACGTATAATTAAGAATACAAATGTCAGATCAGTAGTGTGGCAAAATGTTGTGTAGTGCAGCAATAGTACACAGGGATATTTAAATCAAAACTGTAAATTTTTAAAAATTTACCCTGACTGATAAAAGCAAGTTGTTCATCCAGAATTTATCAGCAAACAGTGGGTGAAATCAAGTTGATAATGTGAACGATTATATGTCCTGTTAGCAAACCGACAAATCTCTGAAATCCACTCCCAGGCAGACCTCCTGTTCACCACAGTCCAGGTATTTTTCTTTCATTAACTGAAGACTTGTGTACCACAGACACTGCCTCCTTTCCTAAACAAAATTTTTACTCTATCCACTTTCTCAATCTCAGAAAGGACAAGAGTAACTAACCCGTGGATTCCAGTCTCTCTAATAAGGAAAGTAAAATGGTCAAAAATAATTCAAAGATGGTCAAAGAATATTTCCAGCACCATAACTGTATGTGGTGAGTGACTAAGGAAGACATACCGGCATGGGCTGACAAATTTCCAAACCTGTAACATCTAACAGTGCCATTGTTTCCCAATACTTTGATACCTTGCTTATGTTTTGGTGTTTCAGCTGCTTGACAACTAGTTTAACATCCAAAAAAGATTTTTTCATATCACTTGAGCAGCTTAGTGAACAATTGTGGGAATAAAAAAACCAAACAGTTCTCTTCCTGACTTTAGACACTGAACTCATCCTAGTGACATTAACTGGATTGGATTTTACTTTGGAGGTCAGAGCCTGACGTTCATATATTCTCAGTGCTGTCAGACCTACTGGTCGCACCTAAAAACCAAAGCCTAAGAACAGAGATTGGCCTCACTGTATTTTTATGAAGCAGCAGGTTTGATTGATAAAATGATGCATTAGCATGCTTGCTTGTACCTTTAATAAATGACAAAAGAAAATTGCAGCCAGCATTCTGGGACATCCGTGCCACATGAGTTGTGATTGTCAATGGTTAAACAGATATAACATGAGGGAAAAAGTGTTGATAAAGGCTATATATTACCAGATAACTCAAGAAGTGGCAAAGAAAGATTTAGAGGAAAAACATAAAAGCAGATTAGGGCAATTTACCCATTGAAGAAACATCAGACAGACTGAGGGCTGATTTAATTTTTGGTCAAAGCCTTCCTAGGATGTAGCGCCATAAAAATACCATTGGCTCGCATTTTAGCTCTCATCACAACATGCGTATTTTCTTTCTGCAGTAAAAAGCACATTTTTCTGCTGGGGGAAGACCCTTATGTTTTGCACAGCCAAGGGACTTCGGACATACTTACACAGACCGATAGCATGATCTTTTGTTTGGCCAGACTATACTCTCACAGACTGCTTGCCTTGAACAAGTGACATGTTAACAGTTTGCTCTGCATGTAAAAGCACTGTCAGATCCCAAACCTGAAAGCTGCAAGTGCAGAAGAATACAGAGAAGTCTAACAGATTGCTTGAAGATGCCAGAGGACATTTTGGGTATATGAACTCAGCTCTTGTCTGTGCTATAGGAAGAACACCATATTGGGTCCCTAAAGAAGAAATTACCTCTATGGAATGCACATTGGGTAGAAAAAGGGAACTCTGACTATAAATCTGGTCAGTTTGGGAGGAAATAGTACGAATCCTAGTGAGGGTTGCAGTTTAAGTTCCGATTTGAGAGTCCAGGCAGGGTTTCTGTTGAGCACTGCACTACACACAGAAGAATCTGGCTTCCAGCACACAAACTGACACGCTAATAAATCCATACAAAAAACCAACATGAAAGCTGCTACATAAATAATTTAATCATATTGCCTGGTTTTAAACGCAAAGTCCTACTATTGCATAAACATGAGAGTTAAACTTCTAACAGAAAAATGTTTTCCTAATCTTTTTCATTAAAACAAACATGAGAACAACAGTTTATTTAAAAAATATTCTTTATCAAAGAATTCCAATCAACCTCACACTGAGCTTCATTATGGACCAGTCCTAATTCTGAAGTACTTTAGCATGGAGTTCTGCCACTGACCCAGAAGGCAATGTCTTTGTTACCAATGCTGTTTGGGTTAAGGTCTTACCCAAAGTTCCCACCACCAAAATGAAGAGCAAACCTATGATCAATGATTAAAACTGGTATAAGGACTTTGAGCTTGCTTGCTTGTTTGCTCTTTAATCATCATGGTTTTAGATTACTATGTTCTTGAGTACTGTACATAGGATGGCAATTTCTTCATTCAATTAGATGCTATTTTTCAACTTCCTTTTAAGTTTTTAACAACATATTTAAAACCTACTTAAAAAAAAAAACAAACAAACAACCACAATCCAAAATCAAAGATGTTGAGAATCTTCCATTAATGCAGACTCACTTTTTATAAACAGCATACATTTGAGAGGGCTTCGTTTTCTTCTCTCCATCACACGTATGACTGAATCTGCCATCAGTAAAGCTGGGATGTCAAGCACTAGCAATGAGGCACTGGAAAGGCTTCCTGGCTAGTACCACTACGAGGCGAGACTCACAAAGTGAGCTCAGAAATATCTCCTGGCAATAGGGTATTCTAAGGTTATTGGCAGGAAATGGGTATTCACAACCGCTAGCTAAATTATTTTTAAATTTAATGTGTTGGACAGAGTGGGCGATTGGCCAAAGTCTTCTCTCAGCAACATAAATGCAATTCTGAAGTGACTCCATTGACCTGAGCACTGAAGTAGAAATATGAATCTATTTCTATCTTAAATGTATTGCAGCCTGTCGCATTAGTTCTGTGATCCTGTCAGATCCTACAAGTAAACAGGGTCAAGAAACATGAATACGTAGATGGGAGATTGTCACACAACCTCTAAATGTGTGAAGGAAGAGGTGCTGGTACCTGCTGCATAACAGTCGCTGTCTGAGCATATCTCATTAGGGGCTTTACCTGTGAGATAGCCACTTGGGTCCAAACATTCCCCTTACCTGAGCTACAGTGCAGGGGGTCCCAAGAAATATTTCTACTCACGGAAGGATAAAGCACATGATGACTTTACTCATCTCTTTCGATGACTCTTAAGTCTTCTTCAGGTTATACTTCTGAAGACTGCTATCCTCCTTCCTCATACCCAGCTGGGTAGGCTGCTCTCACAAACAGACCCTTTACCTTCTCCATCAGGATGAAGTTTCTCACCAAAGGCCTATTTTCTGAATTAGTCAAACCAGCAAACGTCCTTGGGACTGACACGTTATAGGAAATGAACGCACCAGTAAGTCTGCTACTGGAGTAACCACAGGGAGGCAGGGACCTCTTTGCCCACATCCCGGGTGGAATGCCTGTCCTTGCCAGGCACGTGGGTGTTTCGGTAAGGGAGAAAAGCAAGTCTTGCAGGTCTTTGCAGTGAGATGATCTACGATTCAATTTGAGACAATTTCACCAACTTCAGAGCTCGCTCACTCCCAGGATTAGCCTTACCCAAACAATTTGCTTGGTTCTAGCCCTTTTAAAAGCAACTCTGACCTATGATCCCCACCAAGCATGTTTAAATAGTTTGGGTAGACGGTCTAAAACATGGGAAAAATTCGTGACTGGATCTGTGGTGAAGATGAGCTGAATTTATGCTTTATGTGATGTTAGGTGGCAGTATGCCGCTATGTTAAAGACCTGATATGCCTTCCAGTGCTCTCGGAACTTTTGCGATATTAACCCTGGAGCTTCAGTCATCAAATTTCTATTCTACTGACCTACATTATTGCTGCAGCCTTAATGCCTGCAGAAGTCTTTGTTTCTTGTCCCAAGCTTCCGTTTTTCTGAACAGACAACCTGAGAGACTTCACTACTGGGCAGAAATTTGAAAGTATATCATTAAGTATGTAAAGCGCTTCACAATCCTTTCAATTAAATGAAAATACGTCAGATGCTATTAGTCAATAAAGACACTTAGAAGATACAAAAGAAGAAAAAGTCAGAAAATTCTCTTAAATCATAAACGTGCTTTTTTAATCACACTATTTGCAAAACAAATACCTATTTTGGTCCTTATCTATTAACTAAACCAGTGCAGAATATGAAGAAACACTAATAAAACACACAATCCATCAATACTGAGATCTAGCCTTTTTACAAATGATGAATGCTTCACTTCTTCACACTAAGTTAAAAACACCCACATGAAGCAACTTAAATTTATCTCACTCTCTGCTTCATAAGTGCTTCAGTATTTTTTTACCGATGGCTCTGTGTATACATGTGACAATAGGATCAAGCCTTATAAGCTGATTTCTTTATTTCCTCTACCTAAAAGTCACTAAACTTTGAATGAACTAAGACAGCAGAATCAATTCTGCTGTGCTCTGATTTTAACACCTGAAAATAGCAATAATCAATACAACTGAGCAATCCATTATTTTTAATTAAAAATCAAATAAAGTTCACATAACTCTTCTATCATCAAGAAACACCTTAAATAAGACAAAGATACACAAGTGGATTTTCTAAGCTTGGCAGATTATAAATAGATGTAGGTACATATAAAACTGTTTTGATGCTATTTTCAACGTGAACTTTCCAACAGTCAACCAACTGTAAACAGCATACATCAATGCAGTTTTACTGTTACATCTTCAGTACATCTCCTGATAATCTGGCCTTTGACTTTCTATATTTTATACTTGCACATAATGAACCTTTTACTCAAGGTAACAAATAACAGATTATCAGATCATCAGATCAGCATATTTGTTTTGCTTGTAGAATATCTGTAAGCAGCTGCAAGTTCCTTTCATTAAAGAGATAATAAGATTTATTCAAAGATAATTAAAGCTTTCTGGAATTTAGCTGCTTAATATTAAAATGTTTACTGGAAAAACTAAGTATTTTTTCCACACAATACTGACCAAGGTTATTTGAATTTTTGTTTTTAATATCTTGGCTTCTTATGGAGAAACATACATACACCCCCTATGTTTTTTAGCGACTTTGAAATTGTATGAAAAATAAAAGGTAATTTAAGGAAAACACAGCTTCCATAAAATAATATATATATCGATAAAAGCAACTCACTTCTCTATTAAATATTAGGCTCCCAACAAAGATTTCTAATCAGAATGTTTCAAAATTGAGAAATAGTTTCTAAAACTATGATCAATCAACAAAGTAAAGGAGCCTTTAAGACTTCTAGTACCAGCTAAAGATTTCTGTAGCCACACAATATAAAGTGCTGGTCTGATACAACCTTACTCTACTAGTTCAGATTTGATATGAAATTTCTTGATAGGATAATTTTGTACCAGCAAAATGCACACTGGATCAGGTGTCATCTGTCTGTACCACTCAGAGTTTATGCCAGATAAAGTACAGCATGTCCTTCTATAGTCACGGTAAAAGCACAAAGCTAGGACAAAGCCTGTGTAATGTGCTTTGACTAATTCAACAGAAACGTGATCATGCCAAACCCAGTTCAAATTAGACCTGCCAGGCGATGCAACAGTGCCCAGGTCTAGTGTTAATGATTGTGAAAACGGCACAGTCATCAGTCACAAAACCACCAGAAATTGTGTTCCTCTGCCCTCGCTCACAGAACACTTCTTGCAGTAACGTGCACATATGTGAAATTAAGACTCTGGTTCTAAAAAAACATTTTGGGTACAACTGAGATTGCCTTTCTGTAGACAAGTGCATAGTAGAACTTGACTACGAATATGGTTTGAATCAACTACGCGGAAAGAATGTTTTCAAGTCGAAAAAAACCCCACATTCAAATCAGGCAAACCATTTGTGAAGTTTGTTTGTTTGTTTTATAATCGTCATTCTGTAGCAATCGATCAACCAGCAATAGTAAGAATTGATGTAATTAACAAAACCTCCAGGCCTTGTTCAAGGATGCAATAGGGTAACAGAGCGTCAGCCCCACTGAGGTTGGTGCCTGGGCATCCGTGCTCCCTGCCTGGCTCCACAACTTTCTGGCTGCAGAGCCAGCTGCATCAGTCCATCAGCAAACCTCAGGCCTGGTTTTGATAAATAATGTCCTAAATGTCATGTGGCCAGTGAGCAAAAATTCGGATATGTGATGAAAGACACATCTGTCCCCTTTGAAATATTTCTTGTCCAGGCTGTGCTTAGTTTTAAGCCACGGCAGCTGCCAGCCCCTGAAGCACCTCTGCAGCGGCAGTCTGTAGCACAAAGCCAGCGCAAGCAGAGCAGAGCGTGTCTCACCACATGCATTGCTCTCTGGTGAGAAGGGGACAAACTCTAACCAAAAACTACGTCTTCATTGTTGTGTCTTTTACCCACATGAAATGCCCGCTATGTGGGAACGCTGAGGCTATGAAACTGCAGTATGCAGAAAATTACATGTTAGCTATCTCCATTATAACAGGCTGTCATCTTTCAGCGCAGACCAGCCATTAATCATCCAACAATCATTCATCCATCCTTTCGGTGAAGCATTAAACTGTGGCCCTTTCTGTCTGTCTCTGCTGATCATCCAGGTGGAAATTAGAAATCCCAGAGTGCTTTTCAAAAAGAACAGGGGCTAACCTGGGTGACCCTTAACAATAAAAGAGAAAACCTGTTTCCATTGTCCACAGCTGTGTGTAAGCTACCGCCGAGTACATAATAGGCGCCACATTTACCTACACAGTCACCGCTTCTCCAGCATTTAACTCATTCATCTGTAGAGTGGTTTGGGACACCTTGAGTATGAAATATGCTTTGTGAAATCAAATTCCATTATCCTTTACAGCAAGCTGACAAGCATTTTCAACCAAAAATTTCACAGTGCCCCTGCGATTCAATCTTAAAAGAGTCTCTTCCTGGTGTAGCAATTTGCAGTAGTGCTTCACCTTCACGCAGGGAAGTAAGTGCTCCACACACCGCAAAACACGTGCTAATCGTGGTGGGCAAAAGCCACTTAACATGGGCAAATGTTTGTTGTTGGGTTTTTCTCTTTTTTCTTTAATTGATTTTCTTTGTGGTTAAAATTATGATGCCCATGTTCTCTAGATTGGATAAGTCTTATTCTTTCTTTTACAGCTTCTGGATGAAAGACATTTAGGGACTTAGATAATCACCTTCTTAACTAGATTTGATCTGATTTTGAGGTCATTTTCATGCATTAGCTTAAAAGAATTACGACACAATTTAATAATAAATTCTGTTAACATAACTTAGCCTTGAAAAATTGCACTTACATTGAGCAAGTAATATTTTTAATGTTTTATTCACTAAAACACAATTCTAAAGACATTTTGATCCATAATCAGCAATGTCCTTAAGCACATCCAATTTTTCAGTGCAATGATGAAATTTAGAACCAGAAAAAACAACAGCAATGTAAAGGTAGATGAGTGTCTAAGACTCATTAGAAGCGAGTAGAAATCAAGTGCCTGACTCCCTTAATATTTTTCATTTCTACCCAAGGGTGTATAAAATATATTCTGTTAACCAGGTCCAGAAGAAGGGGCTGTGACCTACAGAGGTCCTCTCCATCTTACACTCTTCTCTGATTCTCTGCACTCTCCTACCTACTCATTTGAGGGAATTTGCAGTACACCGATTCATTTACAGGATTACAATGGATTTTGCACCATGCTCGCTATGATGTTATCCAAGCGACAAATAAGCAAACAGAGAAGCAATCAATTGGATTTTTACTTAGGCTGCAAAATTAATTTTTAGCAAAGTTGCGTTATATAGGAAAAACAGAGGCACAAGCACAGCCATGTGGAATAAGAATAAATATTGGCATAGAGGACGTACCATTACCTTATGCTTTGGACCATATCTCTCAAAAATCTCAACTAAAGCTAGACTGAGAAAAACGTGTTGTTATTCTCTCAAGGCTTTTTTTCAAATGTACAGATTACATGGACTGAATTAATTTCTAATTTTTCCCTGATGTGCACTGGAAGGCAAGATGCTCATAGCAGAAGGCCCCGCAATCATGTGAATTTGTGTACATGCACGTGCTTAACTTCATGGAGCACAGGCATGATGTCAGAAATCAAATATCATTTAGCTCTACCAAAACTGCGTGCAAAGTTGATGAAGTTAGGCACGTGCATTTATTGGGGAGGTAAATGTAGTTAAACAACAACTGGAGAATGAAAAGAATATGAACATGGGGTGCAGATATTTCATTCATTTGGTAATACTGCTTCCACAAGCACTAAACTTTCAAATATGTTCTGCAATAAGGGAATATTTACAACATGTGTTTGGCAATTGCACATTCCTTTTTTGTTACACCCTCAGCTAAAAAAAAAATAGGACAAATGGTCCCCAAATGCGAAACTACAGAAAGCGACACTTAAAATAGCACATCGGAAACTGGAATGAACAACAAAATGCATGAAGTCATACAGAAGGCCAAGGTGAAGTCAGCATGGAGACAGATGTGCATCAAACCATATTGGCCCAACAGCCTCTTGGTGTCAAAACTGCAAGCATCCTGCCTGCAAAGCGCAAAAGAAAAAGGTCTGCAACTCCCCCACTTGATACATCGCTGGTTACTTGACCAATGATTTATATCAGGTGCCTTACGTATCCACTCTCAATTTTTCTGCAATTAAGGAGGGCAGGGCAGGCCAGTGACAAACGGTTTTCCTGCAGCGCTTTTGGCTTTAGCTATTATCCCTTAGATATCTTTAAACTAATTCATCCCTCTCTAGAATCTCAGGTTTGGGTTGATAAATCAAGTGAGACCTGTGTGTGCTGGGAGCTGATTACAGGGTCATTCCTCAGCAGAAATGTTTGACCATAGTTTCCCAACTTCATATTTTATCTAGCAGCTGGTGATGTATCATCACTAATCCAAATGCAAAGTATCAGGAAATAAAAGAAGGAGGCACTGTTTATAATAAATCACTGACAGGGAAAGCTTGACCTTTTCATTTCCTACAAGGTATTTCATTGTTAGACCACAGACAAACAGAATTTTTCATCTGGTGCTTAATATGCATCAGAAGAGAACAAAGCTTTATAAGAGAAGAAGAGGAGGGTTCTGCCTCCACTAGAGGACACTTATCTTTCCATAGATCAAAAAGACAATGTTGTTAATAACACTTTTTTCTTAAGAATCCTTTATTCTTCTTATTAGATCATAATGTAATGATAAAATGCACTCCATTACCTTTCATCTTGAAGGGAGATTCAGAGACTCTTAACTTTAAAATGCTTCTTTAAAATGTGTTATTTTGAAGAAAAATGCTTATCTTTAAAAGCAAATACAAATCACTGACATCACGATGAGGTATAAACGCACAATGATAACACTGCTATTGTTAATGCTCAACCTGAAATGTATCTACCATATGTTATTATTCGGTATAGTGATTGTGGCTGCAGATGCGAACACTCGTAGGACTGAACGCAACACGAACACCTAATAAAAGGCTTCCTCTGCAGGGAGCTTCTGCTTCACCTTTCACACAAATGGATGTGAAACAGAGGTACAAAACACACATGATTAGACACCTTTCTTGAAAAAAAGAAAGGAAGAAAGAAATCTGTTCAACTGAGGTATCTTCTCAGTCTGTCTCCCCTAACCCTCCACCAGGTTATGTGGTACCCAACTGCAAGATTCAGCTCCCTGCCAAATACAGCAGCCACAGCTTTTTGTTAAAAACATGGAGGCTGTTGAGATGCGCATCCCTTTTCCCTCTTTTGAACAGCACAACCCACCACCAGAACAAGACACCAGGTACAGCTGTCTTTGCAGCCCAGAAGGATGCAAGCCATGGATCCGTGTGCCTCAGCGCCAAGAGCATCCCGACTAGTCCTTCAAAGAGACATGTGCAACTACAACCACATGGAGCCAACTCAGGATCCCAGAGGGAAGCCCCCTGTACCATCTCTTTTCCTGTAGAAAATCACATAGTTGCATGTATAGGCCAGAAGTTAACTTCAGTTCTCCTGAAAGCTGGTGAATTTCTGACATTCTTTCTAAAAAATCTCAGTTAGGAGCTTAGAACACCTGAAGTCATCCATGCTTCATGTGTTACCAGCCAGAACAACATACATTCAGCTTTGTTAGCTGTAAAACACCTACTACTAAAGCATTTAAACATGTGCACAGCTCTGCCATTTAGTGCAGGGATTCTTTGGGAGGTTTTTTTTTCCCCCCATTCTCCTCCCTCCTCAAGAATCATACCAGAAATGCTTTATTTGGACCTCTAAAAGACCTTTCCTTCTTGGATCTTCTGTGAGCTCTTACATATTCACCTGAGCTAATACAGCAAAAAGCATTAACAGAGATGTTTTACTATGGCCTACTTAACAGTCTTCCTATCAGTCTGGACGCTAAGGTTGCTGACAGCTTGTGTCTCCAGTGGTACCAGCACCCTCAAAAAATGATCAGAGAAAAGCAGAGCAGTGGCTTTGCTCCTAATAGCAAGTCAGAGGGTATTCTAATCCCGAGGAAACATCAGCTCAGCTTGCTCTACAGTAAAAATGATATCGCAGCAAACCCTATGGGTGTTTATGTTGTATTGATAGTCTCCAGCCTCACCCTCACAGAGAGCTGTCATACCGCTACTGCTAAGCTGCAAGTGGCTTTTTTAATTTGCCAGCATCTTAATGTATTTTACTATCATTAGCTGCTACTTCTCCTCTCACACAAAACAGGTTTAGAAAATCTATTTTACTAAGAGCTAGTATATCTAATTTGTACAAATTTACTAAAGCTTGTCAGTCACACTAAAGCATTTAATCATCTGTGACATTAAAATAAAACACTTTAAAACGTTTGGCACAGAGCGTTCCTGTTAAGAAAGTACTGTAATAGTATTCACTCTGCTGGCAACACAGAAAAAGAGCAGCAGAGAAATTAACTTGAACAAAACACAGTCATTCTCATAAAACTTCCACACTGGTCAAAGTTGGAAAATCTTGGATGTTCTTTCAAAGAACAGCTTATTCCCACTGTAATGATTTGAGATATTTCAGCCTTCCATATACAGCAGCCATGTAGGCAGGGGGAAGCTATTAAAGTCAATACTAGGGGGTTTTAGTGTAATTAGAACCCCTCATTGCCCAGAGGGAAGGAAAAAGAAAAAAAAAAGTAGGAAACTTTCTGTCTGCTTTTATATTACTACTGAGAAAAAATCTGAACACTTAAATTAGAGGAGTTATCTTAAGGGGAATATCTTTTTGCCCTCTCTCGTTGAATCTTCACTGGAGTCAGGATAGTTAGAAACTGTCATTTAATTTCACTCCTTTCCTCCTGCCTTCCCTTTAAAAAGAGAAAAATAAATTTCAATTGTCACATTCACTTCACTCCAAGATCCAGTCTAAAGGAACATCACCAAATATAATGAGACTCTGAATTAAACAAGAATTAGCAAAGCCGAGCCTTACACCGTGTTATTTAGTGCTAGGAGTGCACCACTTCATCTCACTCGGGAGCAGCAAACAGGCAGTTCTCTTGATCCCCAGCCTGCAGCAGAGGGGAGAGCCCCTGTGCGGCCACAGATCCATGAGAGCGACAAGCTGATCCCAGTGCATCACCAGCCTTGGGGCTCCCTGCAAGATTAACACCCCTGTTCAGTGAGGTCACACTCTGGATTGTAAGACTGATAGTAGTGTGGCCCATCCTCTTTAAAATTTAAAAAAAATAAAAAAAAATACAAGTTAAACAGGAGAAGTAAATTGCAGTAATTTCATCTGCATAAAAATGCACCCTACTAAGCAGACTTTGAGGTTTGCACAGCTGCCTGTAGAATATATGAATCCTATGTAAATACATTGAAGACAATATTGCTATAGTCTGGTTTACTGCTCTAATCTTCTTTCTTCATGTGCAGTCTCCATTGCTGTTGACTGGAATTCTGTTCATGTATTGGCAAGGGAATAAATTCCTTAATTTTCAAATCACAGTCCTATCTTCTGTAAACTAGAATCTCTCCTCCTCCTAATTCAATTTGCCTCCCTGAGACTGTCCCCAGTAGAAGGTGAATCAATCACTTCGTGAAAGGCACCTCTGTATGACTGCTACAGGAAAGTCTCCCTTCATTTTAAGCATTAAACAAGGGAAAAAGAAAATATATTCAAGAAACACAGTAAGGAAAAAGAAAATGCCTGGAAATTTGCCAGTTTCTGTTAGTTTACTTAGGGTGCTATTATCCAAAGACCAAGATTAGAAGTGTGCGTATTTCATTGAAAAATAAATAGCAACTGCTCACATTTCCACTGAACCCCTGTCTCGTGCAACAGTGTAGAGATGACAGCTGCATCAGGCACTGAGTTGAACTTCACATACTCTTGAGAAGAACCTACACAGGCCTTTTGAGGGACCTGTTTTTTCCCCTCTGACTTCCAAAGGACTTAGGACAAATGACCTCATAGGAAGCTAGGAAGGAGTCAATCTGAAACAGGAGCATCTTTTACAAGGAAAATCGCCCCCTTCTCAGAACTCTACATTTTCTATGGTAAAACATCTACTTTCTTGCCACTGAGCTTTTAGTTTTACTTCAGTAAAAGGGAAATATCAGCTTTGCTCTGAGGAGGGTGTTTGTCAGCATGATAAAATGAAGAGGCAGCAGCCAGAAAGGGACTGAGCATCTGTGGTTTCTCCCAGCCCATGAACCAGGGACACCAAATGCAATTAGCAGGCGTGCAGCATGCTCACCATGACTGATGGAGATACCCTTCACGCAACTCCTGATTAAGTCACACAACTGCCTGTGACAGAACAGTATGGATGCTAATGGTTCCCATTGCTTCAAAAAGCAAAAGGATGAATTCTTAGAGGAAAAAAGTGCATCCCAGGCTGTTAAATTGAAAGTTGCTCAGGAAACTCATAAAACAAGCTCTTGTATGGGGGTGAGCATCCTGAGGAAGCATTACCGTAGGCTCACTCTGTTTTTATCCTCTGCCCGTGATATTCATGACAGACTACTCTCTGAGACAGATACTGGGGAGACAAATCTCTTGTCTGACCAGGTGTGGCAGTTCTTACACAGGGCTGCACAACCTGATTGCTTCACTTGGACGTTAGACACACGAGGGTCTGCGATACTAACTTCATCCATTTCCCCCATTCTTATTTCCAGCCTGGTGAAGGTAAAAATCCACTGTCCACCCCAGGTGGAAAACGGGGAGAGGCTGAACAGCTCTGCCGTTGCCAGGGCCAGGAGCAGAGGAACCAGTCCTGCATCTCTCTGCCAACTGCCCTGGAAAAGTCTTTACATTTGCCTCCCCCCCAGCCCAGAAGCAAAATCAAACAATACCAGGCTGCCTACATAGCACTCCTAAAACCTCACCGATAATTCCTTTAAGTGCGTCTGGTGAAAAAGTTTATGATGGTAATCCCCATCCCAGCCTGGTGTAATATCCCTTTTATTCTACGCCTCTTTCTCCCTGCAGTGGTTTCCCTTTCCCTGCCGGGACAACCAGAAGTGGTGCAATACCCAGCAGTTGCTCTCCAGCCCATTGCGATTCCTGTTCTGTCAGCACAGCACCCACGCTGGCTGCGGCACCCCCCTCTCCCCAGGATCCCACAAGGGGAATTCCTTCACTCTGAAATGCTTTCCTGAAAATATGAATAATAAATAATTGGATTTTTTTCAGCACTACTGCTATCTTGTCTGTAGTTGTCCGAGGCCAAAGCAAAGCATGAGGACAAATGTGAAATATTATATGGGACTAATACAGTTGGAAAAATAGACAAGTTCTTCATTGCATAAATTTCTCTTTAGGCGACCTTGTGTGTCCAAAGTTTGTGCTTCTTCCTAACAGTTGTCCTAGTAGACCTCTCCATTGGGAGTTTCTTTATTTTAATTTGACAAATAATTCAGCAAGCTTGTCAAGAATTAATTAAGTGGCTCAAGAAAAGAAAAAAATCCAACCAAAAAAGCACCAAACAAGAAACAACATTCTCCTACCTCTGTTTACAACACGCCTGTACCAGTCTAGCACACCTATATTTCTGCTGCAATTCATAAAACCTGTATTAATCTGCAGGTTGCCTTTCCTCACAATACCCCAACAGCTCTCAGCCTCCTCTGCTTCTCTGTTTGGCAAAACACAACTCTGGGAAGAAAAGAAATGATACGGTAATTAAATTCTCTCTCTGTTTTAAAGGGACAAGCAGTCTTTCTGTACTAATCTGCTCCTCGCAAATTCAAGACAAATACAAGGGAATTATTATTGTACAGTTCTGGCTAATGTACTAATTAAAAATTGCTGGCTACCAAATGAAAAGTAAGAACAATGATACACAAGATGTTATTAAAAACCATTTACAGGAACAGGAAGTTAACAATTTCTATCCAGAGGATTCTGCTATAGCAGATGGGATTACACTGCAAAAATAAAATCTCAAATATAATTCTCCAATTCTTTCTTCATCAATCCTTTCAAGATTAAGGAGGTTTTAAGTCACGGTAATTCGGAATGGGAGGGATCCAAACCTATGGGTACCCTCAGTACCAAGGAAACTTGAGAATTTTTGGTAGGTAAACAGTGAAATTTAAAATTAACAGGTCAAGTAAGTGATCTGAGGGATTTTTGTAACACTTGTTTCCATATGCTCAGAGAGAATATTTATAGTAATATTTGGCACAGCACCCATATTAACTATGGGCCAAATGCAGGTAAACTGATTTTCTGATTTTAATCTAAACACAGTTGCTCCTTCTCCGTATGTTCAGACTTCTGTGATTTTTTTTTATTATTATTTTTTATTTTTTCCCCTGCAAGATGCATGAAGGATGAAAGACTTTTTATTTTTTTCAACTTTGTTACAATGGAATATTATCCCTCAGGGTGTGTTATTGCTCAGAATAAAAAGGGGATTGGTGGCTGACAGCAGATGATATTGAAGTGTCACACCATAAATATTTTTAGCTTAGTATACATGGCGTAGATTTAATTCCAAGGGAAGATTACTGGTTTTGTAGTGTATAACTCATGATTAGGGGTGGATTCATCTCATCCTATCTCTAGGATTCAACTCTAGTACCTTTAGAACCTCCACCTCATTAGAAAAAGAAGTGAAAATCCCTCGGGGCTACAAAGATTTCACGCTTCTTGTGCTGGAAGTTTTGAAGGACTGGCTCTACAGAACTGATAACACAGCAGACTAAGCCAAGAAGCCTCAGATGTGCTGTCCTAGATCTACCTCTATGACACTGTAAAGGCTAGAAAAACCCTTACAAAAGTTTTCATCAGTTCTAGCATATAAAGAAAAAAATGTACCTAATTGTCAAAAAAGGTGATAGTCAAAGATCCTACATGAACACTGAAGTGAAGAAAAGACACAGCAGGAGAAATGGGCGAGTAATGCAAGAGACACAAGATCAGCAAAACTACACCTTTTGTAAGAATACATTTGTAAAAAAATGTGTGTACTGTGATTTTCACCTGATCAGCCACTAATAGTAGCCAAAAGGATTCTCGGTGGTGATCCAATTTTTCACTTATCTTAGTAAGATTATTCCTGTTTGTATTGCTATATAGATCCCAAAGGCAACATCAGACTCCAAGGAAAGTGCTTCAGAAGATATTAAGACTGCCCTTGGTGCTGTGGCACTGATGCATTTCATGGCAAATGTGTCAGATTACTCTATATGCTCTTATGTTGTAAATGTAACTTTCTACCTGGACTACATCTCCCATATTGCAACAGTCTCACCATTGAGAGACAAAAAACAATAAAGCATCATGCAAGAGGTCTGCCAGGAGGGCTAGTCACTGAAGGAGTATGTGAGCATGAAATCACAAAATAACAAATCCCGTGAGATATTACTGCAGCTTTTCTAACCGAACGTTTCTGGGTGTTTCCCTTCTATGTCCCCCATCTGTGTCTGTCCCTCCACCTCCCCCCAACAACCTGACTTCTTTTAAAGACAAAACCAATATAGTTGAAAGTCGACTTTTTAAAACTAATTATAGCTGGCCTGGAAATTGTCTTGCCTAAGCAGTGCTTACACAAATCCTTATACGTGTAAATAATGCTAGTGAAATCAGGAATACGCACACGTTTCTATCCCTATTAATGCGACTGCCAAATCAAGCTCTCAGCCACTCAGCACGGAAAATAAAGACACATGGAATTAAATTCATTGTGTTCAATCAGGAAAAAGTGAACCCAAATTAATTATGCAAACTTTAAAAAACACATTTAGAGATATGATTTGTTCAGAAAGGTACATTTTGCGCACTACCTGAATCTAGCTGAGAGAACACATAAAACATTCATTTCATTTTCTGATATGTGCTCGTTTAGTACAATACACTCAGCCATAATGATGTAGCTAACAATTTTATGGTCTTGTATGATTCATGCTGCAAAGGATACCATGCCACACTGAAACCTTTTTATTATCAATCACTGGGAAACACAACCTTGAAGACTGGCATTAATTAAGAGGGTAAGGATTTACAAATGCTCCTGCTTCATTCTCTAAATATAAATATTCATGGCAGTATCTATGGATCACTTCTTGAAGTAAAAATTGATCTTGGAAAATGAGAAGTTGTAAAGGAAATAGAAACATAATTATGAAAGGCTGTCTTCAAATCTTACGACTGGAATATTTTATAATAACCATTCTCCCTTCTGTTAATAGAAACAAAAATATTGGGATAATTATGGAAATACAAGAAATGCGACCACAAATATAGATTCCTTAATAAAATCAATTTTAAAAATAATAATAAAAAAAAGATAGAATTTCTATTCACTTTCTTCTTTTTCTCTACCAATAGTTTTTCTGTGGGCTCCGTGTGGTCCGTTCCTCAGTCCGGCAGGCCTGTTAGATATGCAGCTATCGCATGTACTTTTACATCCCCATTATCTTGTGCTCATACCGATATTGCTGTGACTTCTATCTGTTCGTTTTCCTGAAGAAATCTTAAAGAGTTTTTTTTCCTACGTGTTGTCCCAAGCTGGGCATTGGCCGTAACGCTATAGTTGCTTTTCATTTGTATTTATGTTCCTAATTCTTTTTGTGTAAGTAATTACGGTAAATGCATGCACATTAAGCACACAGTAAAATGAACATACATAACTGAATATGTTACCTGCTTGAAAATCTATTACTTGTTTTCATTTTTATTATTCCAAAGCACACTAAGTAATATATACATGAAAAAATTACATATATAGTAATAATAAACATAGAAGGTTTGGTTCCACCTCACCTAAGATATGAATAGGTAATTAATTTCTTAAAAATAGATTAACTACTTCAAATAAAAAGATTGGCAGCAACTAGTGATGCCTGTGGTAAGGAACTCATTCCTGCAGTCTCTATACCTCATTAGACTGAAGACACTTTGCTAACTACAGATCTAAGAAAACACAGAAATTCAAAGTCTTTCCTAGCTTTAAACACAAAAAGAAAACTAGGTTTCAACTACATTGTTTTCTGGGTCATCAAGAAACAGATGTCTTTTATTTAACATTTCCATAAGTAAATAAAACTGCTTCTGGTGATAAACATTCAGGCAAAATGACTGAAAACATTGTCTCCACCACTGTCCTGAAGATCAGTGAACAATTAGAACTTGCCCACACTTGACTTCTCCAAGTTTAAAATCTGCCAGCTAACAACTGGCAAAGAGCACAGATAAAAATCAAACAAAATTGACTTCTTGGTTCCTTTGATATTTTTTTTTCCCCCTCAGCTTTTAGTGGTGTTGACAAGATTAGTAGAAGATGCAAAAATATCTTTTTGTCTCTTCAAACCCCTTGTTGATCTATTTTGACTTATTATTTTGTTCCAACAAGCATGCCCCAGCTTCTGGAGTTCATCAGCCTAAAAGATCATTTAGTACTTTCTATTCTCAGACCAGCTCTTATTAACCTAAAACTTTCAGTGAATAATGCCTGTGCATGTACAGTGTGTGATTAAATAGAACTATATTCAGGGCTTTCATGTGTGAATTCTGCTTGGGAGAAAAATTGCCGTGCTGCTGGACAGCACATTTGAATTTTCCTCCCTATCACAATTATTTATTATTTCTATTAGCTAATGTTGTTTTACTCCTAATTATGGGTAATTAGATGATGAGTTGTCAGCACAATCAATTCACTTAGAAGCTTCTACATTTAATTAACTCAAGATGGTTTTGAACATTTAAATGTCAAAACAACATTTAGAAAACAGAACATTAACATGTTGTTCATTGAACTGTACATTATAGAATGTGACTTAAAGAACCAAAGGTTTCAGTGTGATGACAGCTCTCAAATTCTGCTTGTAGAGAGTCCAAATTTGCTGTACATCTTGACAGCTTTACTACAATGGCTTCAGGCTTAGCAGGTCACCTGTTACAGAGCTTCAGGGCTGCTCTGAGAATATGAGCTACTGCAGGGCTTGGTGGATAACAGAAAAACACCCTTACCAAAACCAGCGTCAAGGAAACCTTCTCCAGCCTCAGCCTCCATGCATTTTTACGGGTTCAGCACAGGGATGGTTCCTCTCAACAGAAAATGGAAAAGAATGGTAGAATCAAAACCGTCATCCACTGAAGAAGGGCTCTAAGGCAGAGGAAGGTTTAAGATGACAAGGCCTGCACAGCCGTGTATATTCTGGACTACGTGATAAGGGATGAGGGATGCACCCATTTCTGTCTGGTTTCACCCAGTTCTGAGAAAGGATGGTCAACAGCTAGTCAGGAGAAGACTGATAGGAAGTTTCAGAGAAAGAATCTGGCCCACCCACAGTTTTGAATTTAATGTTACTACTGCTGAAAAAGCACCCTTAAAAGTCTGACAAATTTCTTTGGGCACACAGGAAAGATAGTTCTGGGACCTTCTGAACAGAATCATTTTTGGAAATAATCTTAAAGCAATGAAGGTCTGTTACAAGAAGGGACACAATGGGTCTGTTAACACAATGGTGAAAACAGCTGAGACAGATAGCGTGGTATAATCAGAATACAGAAATTATACAGAACTTACAGATTAAATTTGCTGAGTAAAGCATTGTGACAGTGTTCTGTCACTATTCAAGCTGACAGAGACAGAAATCAAATTGTTCCCGTAGTGCCAAACACTATCGAAGTTTTGCATTATATTTGATCTGCATTTCAAGAGCAGACTAGTCAGAGTAGTATTACAAGAGATATTTCAGTTCACAATAACCTATAATTTTTTTCTAATAATTTAAAGATCACATTTTCTCAAAAGAGGACACTGAGAATGTTATTAATATAACAGCTGAAACTGCTCGATACGTACAGTGAAGTTCATTGGTTCATTTGTTTGTTCATTCATTTGTTTGAGCATACCTTTCCAAAACAATCATTAAGCAACGTACCTTCCCATCTTAACATTAAGATTTCCTATTTGACATGTGAAATCCTAAGACTGATGTTACAAATCTGAGCAGCTAATTAACATGTTAGCGTGGTTGTCTGTTCCTGGCAATAGCCTCAGTCTCTTTCTGCTCAATGGTGTACAGCCTTGCAGTGGAAGAAGGGGTGAAGGACAACAGCCTAGCCAGATGTTCTGAAGGACACCAGGCACTGTGTTGTTCATTAAGAATAAACAGGGACTCGGCCCCGGGGGCCCTTACAGACCCTCCTGGAGATGAACAGAGGAAGGAGGGGAGAAGAGCTCTCCTGGTTTTGAAAATACACGTGGGAAGATCTTCCTGTCCTGAGACTACACCGAGCTTGCAAGGTACTGAGCCCAGGCTGGTAAATTCCAAGAGTTAATCCTTACCCCTACAGCGTCCAAATGTAAGGGTTTTCGTATCAGAGAACCTGCCAGATGCCAACTGCAACGTTCAAGGTAATATCTGATGAGGAGTTATCTTTTCCTGTTATCAGCGGGACTTTTGGAAGAAGGCTTGGAAAGGTTTTCGAGCTTCATGCCTTGCTCACAGTCAGCTAGATCACTGGATGAAGGTGGATTCTTGTGTTGTGAGCTTCAGGGCTACACATTGGCAAATGGTAGCTTTAAAGCTGCCTTTGTCCTGACTAAAAAGTATCCTTTTAAGAGATTCCTCTGCTAAAGATTCAGCGATGATGGGATCCATCCCGCCCTGTTCAAGTTTCAAACTCTTTTCCAGGTCAGAACTTCCAATACCGGGAAGGGCTTTTTAGGACAGAATCCAATCTATGGCCATCTTTCAGCTGACACATTCATTTGCTTAAATTTCTCACAAAATCCCCATGGCCATCCCAATGCAGCTTTACAATGCTGAACAAAGTAGCAAAACAAAACAAAACAAAAACAAAAAAACAAACACAACAAACCAAAAACAAGTCGCCAAGCATATTTCCAGCACTAAGTCGAGTCGTACATATTTCAATTCACATGGCGTTTGCTCTTTCGCATCCCTGGAAGTTATCCTACTTTTCACTCTGACAAGCTGTCACTGTTTCTAGTAACACATTTTTGTTTCAGTGTTGGTAGACTTTTCATTACCTTCTGTATCAGAAGAACTGTTTCCTACAGTACATATCCCAAATGCCTGAGTGAAAGCATGTCGCCTGCTTGCTTTAGTACCAAAGCTAGAACTTGAGAGTCAGCGCAAATGACAATAAAAAGAATCTACTGAGAATTTGGGGTGTCTCATACCAAGCAGACAGAATAACTGTAAGGCCTATAAAATAAACACAATTTCCTTGTGTTGTACAGTAGGCATTATTCATTACCAGTATGGTTTTGTTGTGACTGAGCTGCGTTTTGGTACTGAACATCAACAACATGACAGAAATGTTTCAGCCTTTCTCTTCTCTTTCTACAAACGTGGATGTAACAGTAAACCCGGGTGACAGGTACTCCCACACATACTGGTATTCAATCCGTCAGGCGCAGTTTGAACAGCATGGTGCCCAGATGAAGCCACGTAAGCCAGCACCTATTAGCTGCTTCCTTTGATTCTCCTGCTACTGCTCAGACACAGTGCAGGCTGTCGCAAAGGATAAGCAGCATTAAAACCAGACACACAAAAAAATATTATCCCAAACAAAGGCCAATAATGTACTCTGAAGGCTTTTTCTAATTCATTTTCTGGGTGTTAAAACAAACTGTTCTGTGAAGATCTCACATGAAGATTCAAGATCTCTGTATAGTTTGAGAAAGTTTAAAAAAATGCAGCATGCAGTGTAGCATTCTGGAGCTTCTCATAAAGGCTCAAAGGTGAAGAAGCAAAGTAATCATGATGAATGCTGTTTCCTGCTCTTACTCTTTTTCTCTCTGTATCTAAATTCCTTTCTATTACCAACCATAAGACACAATTTCCAAAGTTAATTTCACTTTATGAAGATACTGTTTAACTATGCTAGCACTGGGAATGCTAATTCTGCCTTTCCCAAAACTAACAATTCTTTACATATTATTTTCAGCTCCTAAAAGTGTCCAAAATAAGCTGGGGCAGCAAGATCAGTTTGCAGCTGTGTTCATGACTCTGCATTTCTATTCCTCATCATAGTTATGTTCCAGGTTCATACATGCAAACCCACTATTTTTCAAATGAATGAACTGAGAAAATTAAAAGTGCATGTCCTACAGGATATGAGTGAATTTGTGCACATACAGGAACACATACAGAGGAAGTTTTGGGCAACTCTAAAGTTTCTGGCTGTGTGCTCTATGAAGCCCTATGCTGTAGCATTAGACATGCCAAAAGTTGAACCCACAGTAAGACTGAAATAAATTTTAAAAAAAAAAAAAACAGAAATTCTCAGAGGCTGGTAAGTCTCTTGGAGAGCCTCAAATGGCCAATGAATTTCAGCTTGCAGAGCCACTATGCCATAATTGCATGGTTGTGAACTTTTACTAGTTGTTTGCTCCCTTCCAATCTGTCCATTTTTTAAATCATCACAGGCTTGTCACTGCTTGCACTGAAGCCTAAGGCTACATTCCAACTGCTGCTCCCGGTCTGTGGGGCAGGACTGCAACCCACAGCACGTGCTGCAAGCAGGGGAAAGGTCTGTGAAGCAAGGGGACTTGCTGCTCCCACTGAAAAGTCTGTATCTAAAATGGTCTTTGTTTCCATCAAGGTTGTCCTGGATGCTAATGAATTTCCTAAAGTTGGTTTTCTGGAAATTGTGCATAGAGAACTACAAAGGGATTTCCCAAACCACAAAAAAAATAATCAACCTACATCTGAGCTGGCTGCAATGGTGCAAGTTTGACAGAGTCAGGGTAACAGGAAAAACATCCTTCAATTTTGAGGCATGTTTGGACAGCATTGACTGCATTTCTCTAACACCAATATATTTGACTGAAATAATCCTTGAGGCAGGCACCAACTCCTCTTCCATAAGAGAGACAGAGTCCTGATCTTGAATCTTTCAGAATATAACCACATGCATAAGTAATAAATGTGGATATGTTTTAGCAGTCCCCCCATCTCGGTGAACTATCCATAAGTGACATCAAAGTACTGAATATTGCTGCTCTGCAATACTTACATAAATCATTACTATTTTGGGCACATTTCTATGTTGGCACCAACGTTAGTGGCTTACAAAAGGCATTTTTCTATGCTTATGCTTGGCATTCCTACTGGAATTGTAATAGTGAGAAATCATCACAGCCATCTAAAGGGGCTTGTGCATAAAGTGCCTGCTCCCTTAAACACTGCTTAAGCCTGAATGACTAATGGTCTTTTTCAAGGATGACTAGATTTATGCATCTTCCCTGTGAACTCGATGCTCCCATGAAGCCAAGAAATCTTTTATTAAAATACTAGCAATATAGTTACGTTTTACTCTCAAGACCAACAAACCTAAGATTTCTACGGAGTAGAATACTTCCCAAAGACCAAACTGCAAAAACGGCAAACAAGAAATGACTGAGAATCATACTACCCTCACAGAAAACTGGTTCTGAATTTCCAAAAATAAATTTCAACTCCAAACCTACCCTTTCATTCCTACAATCAAATACAGGTGCAGCTGTACAACCGTAATAAATGGCGGATACACACAGATGTGCAACTATCCAATTTGCAAACAAAGAACCCACATGTCAGTAGCATGGACGACCACGTCTTCGCTTCAAAGAGTTTAGTACTGTACTTTGGCAGGCAAAAACATACATGTGTTTGGGAGGCTCAACAGTGCAAGAAACGATCATACACTCATAATCAAAATCCAACTGAGGCCTTCTTTGAAAATTTGGCCCTAAATATTAAGCAGTGCCTGGGGGCTGATTAAAATTGACCTCTCCAGGGCATAGATCATGCAACACTAAGAAAACAAGCTGAAGAAACAGAAGCAAAGACTGCTGTTCCCTGCATCTTTATTGGTATGAAAGCTCTTAAGACGCCAAACAAGGGGGGTGTTCGGGGGGAGACGTTAATATCTGAGGAGAGAGATCAAAAGCAGTTAACGTTCCTGGCACTGCACTGTGGCATGTGTATCTTTATACTTTTAAACTTACAGTAAAAAACAAAACAAAAAAAAAAAAAAAAGAAAAAGAAACATTTCTTTGTTAAATCAAATATTGCCACATGTTACTCATTTAAGTTTGCTGTCCTCAGATCCAACTTAATTTAGTCTGCATTGAACATTTCTGATCTGAACATTTAATGTGGCAATGTTTTGCTCTGCCAGGAATATTATCTGAATGTTAAACATGAACTCAATTTATTCATCAGAATATGGCAAGCATGATACCAAAGGTCATTTTGTTTATATTGTCCTCTAGCTCCATAACTTATGGCCTGTTTCTTTCATCTTCAGACCTCAGAACACTCAACAATATTGGATGTTACAGTGTGGGTAAGAGAACTGGGTTCACTTTTTTTTTTTTTTTAACATTTTTATTTGGAACTGGGGGGAGGAAACAGCCTTGTTCGGCAACAAGGAAAAGCACAGAAAACATGCAACACATCTGCTACATTATGAACTGGTAATAGATACACAAGATAAGCCTGCCCTGGTATGGAGGATGTGTAAGAAGCTGTATGCCTTACACCTTACCATTCACAATGCAATTATAGCTTTTTTGATTTTTGAAGTAGGTGCTGATCTCAATCACATCATTATAAAACCACAATAACCTCATACACATTTTTCATGCAAAACATGGCCACAAAGTTGTCACAGAACCAGTGAGCCAAATTCTGATATTAATTACACTAGCAGAAGTTTGTAGTAGTATCATATGCATATGCAGCTCCACTTTTTAAAAATGTACCTACAGCAGCAAAGTTAGTACCTATCCCTTAGAAAGCATCATACCTTGCCTGTATTATACAGATGATTCTACCACTGAAAATTCTTGTCCCTCCTCTCCTCAGCACCCAAAGGCAACTTGAACCAAAAAGAATAGAACCACACAAACAGATAAGCAAGTAGATGAAATAAATGTGAACAGAAACATCTATTTCAAAATAAACAAAGTCATTTTCTCTCTGAAGTGACAGAAACATACTTCCATTCTTTACTATTTCTCATTACTTCTAAAGAATTATTATAGAGGAGTTCAGCCCACCTGCTGATAACTTAGTGGCAGTTTATCACTCCATTTGTTCAGATGTGATTTTTTTTTGCTTTATTGAAGAGTCAGTTCCTTCCTATTACATTGAATTGCTAGCACTTTCACACACTTGCTTATCAGATATCACAAAAGAAATATCCACCTGCTAATGCACTATCAATAAAATCTGAAGAAGCAACACTGATTATTGGTGCTTAGGCTTTTCAAATCCAGTCCATAGAAGCATTCAATACGTTATTGATACTTCCCATCAAAACACTCCTCTGTCCACTATAAATGGGAGACTGAAGAAAAATAAATGTCTCTAACTTTACCGGCAGGAGCATCTTTAAAGAAACCCAAAGCAAAAACACCCTAATGCCAAAGGCAGCCACATGCAGAAACTGCACCGAGAAGGCTGAACAGGTAAGGTGATGCAGACATTTGGAAGTTCAAGAGGACCAAATCCAGTGCAAGGCCCTTCCCAAAAGTGTCAGCGTCCCATCTAAGTGTGGGGCTAATCCACAACGGCATTTTCACAACAGTGGGATTTTTCTAAAATTTGCAGCAATGGGCTTATTCAGAGTTTCATGGCAAACCTGTCAAAAGCATTAGGTGTCGGACTAACTCTAATGTCACTGAAGTCAATTGCAATCTTAGCTCTGATTTCAGCAATGGAACAATCAAGCCGTCCCCAAAGGGTACACTTATAATGACACTTTAGAGGATGAAGTTATATTTTAAGTGTGCGTATTAGTAGATCCCATAGTTATATCTCGTTAATCATATATATTTGAAGCAAGTAGTTATGATCTCAGCAGTTAGTTCCATTCATTCAAAGGCTTCCATTTTTAAATTTCATAGATACAGCCACCTTAAGTTTAATAATTTCCAAGATTTTTTTTTTTTTATAGTGACAGACACACACAAGTGTGTTAATTGACAGAGTACCTTACCTACCTCCATAATGCATTCTTATGTTTTATATACAGGTAAGCTTCAAGAGTGCATTTCTTAATCCAATGAAATATTTATCAGATCTGAGATCTAAAGTGTACATATTCAATTTTTTATGCACACCTTTACATGATTCATGAAATTCACCCATAATGTGAGTTCTTTTCATTAAATTTTGTTTTTACGTATCATTGTTACTCTTTTTTTACAGCCAGATTTATATTGAACTGACAAATATCATTCAGGTATCTTTGAACAAAGTAGCTCTTACCTTTTGAAATCATGGAGGTCTGGTACCTGCAGTAGGTTTCTCTGTAAACAAACAAAAAAAGAAATAAATCCAGGATAATGTTAAATTTGCAGTGAAGCACAATGTGCTACATTACATGAGTTAGTTTCTTTATTAAGAGTTTCCTAAAGAATATTTTCAGAGATGGCTAGTGCTACATGGAATAACAGACATTAAAAATAATATTCTGAATGTATATAGAAAAGCACAATCTCACTTAACCCAAAATAGATTTTGTATTGAAAATTGAGTTTATTAAACAAATTTGTGTTCTCATACATCTTTTAAAGGGCAGCTGGATTTTCAGTCAAGAGCACACTCCTATAAACCAAAACTTAGATAAAGCTAAACTTAGACTTGCACATTGTACAAGGGACCATAATTTACTGGTAAGAAATAGTTTGACTACTGAGATGTGTGACACTTGCTTTTTTGTTTGTTTGGGGATTTTGTGTGTGTGTGTTTGTATTTGCAGCTCTGCTGCGATATGAGTAAGATACAGGCTTTTGTCATCATTTTACAGAATACAGCATGGAGGGTAGGAATATGGGAGCTACCTCAGACACAGCATGGAGGGCTGGGAGCTCTGTTACTTGAGCAGCACTAACTGGTCCAGAGCTCAAGGGGTTTGTGTGAGCTACCTATGGCTCCACGCCTTCCCATTCTGCTCAGTGCCTCCCAGCAGCACTCAGTGAGGCCGCCGTGAAGCACCCTTCATCACTCAACAAATGTTCTTTTGGCTGTCTCAGAAACAGCTACCCAACACTTTCTTAATGTGGGCTTGAACTGAAAGTCATGACAACCAGGAATACATTTTGGCCCTCTAGAAAACAGGTATATGTAGCAACACATTGATACCCTGCAATCCAGATACACAGAAATGTCACCACAGTTCAGCCAGCATTGTCAAGCGTGAAAAGCATTTATTTATATAACTTATCTAATAGGTAGTCGACGTCTCTCCTTAATCCTTCTGTATTACTGTCTTTTTTCTCTTTTTGGATACACAAGGCTTGGTTCTGCATGCTAAGAACATCTTTGAGGTACTCTCAACTCATATTGACTCAGTATGAGACAAGGGCTTGACACTTTGCATAATCTCGCCCTCAAAAATGCAAGTAACAAAGAAAAGTTTACAATGTCATTTTTCAAACTCCGCTGAACAGCATAAAACTGCTGATATTATGTTACAGTGTCACAAAATCATAGGGGAAATGCTTTAAGTTTCTAAATTGTTCGAGGCACCAAATTGCACTACTTAATGCTAACTGCACATCGTATTTATTTTTGTTAAGAGAAGGAATACTTTCAAGTACCAAACCCAGCTACTGACCCTTTACATGAACTAATTCCTCAATGAAGATTCAAATTACTTGCTTTCCCTTTATTTCAGTGGGAGGAAAAGAAAATCCAAACACCATCCCTCTTTCCTTCATAGTTAAGATCAACATTTGCTCAAACATGAGTTATGGGCAGAAGACAGAATGTGTCTGTTGTGAAAACGGGTGTAGAAAACATCTCTCAGGCTGAAAATTTAATTGAAGTTCAAAACCAGCAAAAGAATTATGACTTTTAATACTAACTCCTGCATACTGTAACAATGCATGTTGTACACATATGTATACAAACAGTGTGTATAGCTTTACATGTTTTATATATATATTGCACTTTAGGTAGTCAACTGGTTGAGATCACGATTTTGTTCTTCCTTGAAAAAGTTATTGTTACAAATACGAGAAAAATATTCCTGTGGCAATTCCAGCGACGGGACTTCTGAATAGTCTGAGATTTGAACTCTGTTTATGGTCCAGAAAACATATAGTATTTTTGCAATTAAAACATAATCTAAAGAGACTTGTTTAATGGCTGAAACCACTGTAAACACTAAGTTCAACTACTAGAAAGAATGGAAAGTGACCGCAAGATTAATTTGCCTTGAAGTTTTCCTCTATAACCTTATAATTTGGCACGCCAAGCAATATATTCACTGGCATTCAGCAATATATCCCTAAGAAAGGGCTCCAAAACACCAGACTTTTCAGATTGGGAACATAACAAGATCACTAAAAGAAGTTTTGAACTGTGTGTCTGAAGTTTTAGTTAAGTTAGCCACAGCTCCTAGAGATGCTTTAAAAAAAATAATTACCTAATTTTTCAGTGTTTTCAATTCTCCACTTGGTCAGAATTTCGCAAACTTGCACAAAAACTTTCTCTAGCAACTGGCCATAAGCTTGCTGGCTTTCAATAGGTAAAGGAATACTGTCCCCCTCCAGAGAGAAGAAACATTATTTAGGCATCAAGATTATCCTGAACCTCTACTCAAAAGAAAAATACACAGGTCTGGAAGCATTCCTCAAGCTGAGTATGCATGCCTGTGGCTGGGCTAGACCTTTTGTTTCACTCTTGTGGAACTCTTTCCCCAATCAAATAATACAAGTGTTGATAGCTCAATCTTTTGCAGTTCTCATTAGTGAGGCCAAAGGTGGGAAGAGAAGCTGACTTACTCTTTCCCTCTCAACAGGAGAGGATCACCACAGAGATGTCCTTTGTGTTATGCACCAGGTTATCAGCCTGGTGCATAAGTCATGTTTTACACTCATGTAGAAAATGAAGAAAAAAAAAAACAACAGGAGAAACTGCCACTCTTTTGCTAGTTCAAAGCAAAAAAAGCACTTAAACAATTCATAGTTTATAACAAGGCAGATCACAAAGAATAAAAGAAAATTAATGTTACATAAATCATGTAATCTCTTTCCTAATACAGTTCATTAGAGCTTCAAGAGTAAATCAAAATAACACTGCAAAAAAAAAAAAAAAAAAAAGCAAGCTGAGATAATTAGGTTTGTACAGCCAACTTACTCTGCTAGAATTTCAAGACACTGTGAAAAGCACACCAACAAATTTTTGGTTAAAAGCATTACTAGAAAGAGTCCTTTCCCTTTGAAAAATGGCTTAGCATATCCGAATACTGCTCCATGCTGCTTTTTCTCTTTCCCGGTTTTAAAGCAAATGCATGGTACATTCAGGTAAGTATTCAGGAAAACAAAACAGAAGAGCTGAGAATCTGAAGTGACCGGGACATAGAACCTGTGGGCAGGCCACGTTCCTTTTACAGCAATCCAGGAAGGCAGAAGAGTACAGATTCTTATGCTTTCACTTACCCTAGAGAAAGAAAACAGGCAGCGAGTGAAACCTGCTGGACTCGACACTTACAGCCCTGGAGACTATGGATCTCCTTTGGGTTTTTTGTACTTTAAAGCCATAGTACATTCTTACAAGTTCAGTAGAGCTGCGAGGAAGAGAAGCTTAGCTATGCCTCAATGAGCAGCTACATACTTTAATAAGTTGCTACATCCTGTACACTATATAATATTTATATGTCTTAGCATTTTTTAACTTCTCAGAAATTTCTACCAATGAAAATTTTAGCAATTTGCCTGCATCTGCCCAAAGCTGCTTGGATATTTGACTGCATAAAGATTTATTTTTTTTTAAATACGTACTAGCATAGTCTATGAAAACTAGTAATTTTTTTCTAGGCTTGAAAAATCATGAGCACTTCCTAATGCCAAAGATCCTCTTCTAGATTACTAATAAAAGATACGAGACAACACAATATATGTGGACATGGGAGGTATGTCAAAGTCTCCCCAAACTTATGCTGGGATTTTTTTTACAGAACACAATAGAAATATCCCTCAATCCAAGCCAAATACCTAAGGTTCTTATTGAAGTTAAATTCCTGAAGTCACTGGACTAAATCCTAGCTTCAGTTAAGACTCAGTTAAGACTTTGTATGCCTAAAGTCTTACATAGAGACTAGAGAAAGGACTGCAGTAGTTCACCTTAATTTCTCACTCCATAGACAGAATTTCCAGGAATAAAATGCAGTACAGTGGTGATGCTGATGGCCATGAGAATCTGCATATTTTCACTGCATATATTAAAAAATGTCAACCCTAAACAGATATTTAATATGCACATCTGTACGTACAGTATGACAGCCTTGTCATTCACTACATAGCACCATTGGTTAGAGGTTCAACTCAATCATCCCACCGTGCCACACGGGTTCCTCATACACATAGGGGAAGCACTAGCACATCCCCCAGGATTGCAAAACTGTATCCCAAGAGATGAACCAGTCTTACATAAATCATCACAACACCAGCTCAACTTTCAGATGCTGGAGGAAAAGGTAGGAGCAATGGTCCAGAATCTGGGCTAACATATCAAGCCATGGGTTCAGAAACTTCTCTAGGACCCCTAGAAAATCCCTCATGCTTTTGTCTACCTTGCAAGGTGAGATCATACTACACAAGAATGACTGCTTGGGGAAATATTATGAGAATGGGATGTCTGGGAAATAGCTAAGATTCAGAAATGATAATAAAGTGGTAAGGAAATACAGTATGCAAAAAATATGCAAGAACAATCAATAGAACAACTAGAACCAGGCAAGCAGGAACAGATGGAAAATGTTATTCAGAAACTAGAAAAAGCATCAGTAAGTTCTCAGAGAGGGAGACTGCAAAACATAATCAACAAGACTTACTTTGGGGGGGAAAGTAGCAGACAGGCAAATGAAAATAATGTGTTAATCAAACCCAAAACAAGGCTAAAGACACTCAAGCAAGTTAAAGATGCAAAATCCTCCATATTAACGGTTCTACTGAGTCTCCAAACCACAACCCAGGTACAGCCATTTGCGCAGCATTCTCTGGAACAAGCTACTTTATAGTTCAAGAGCAAGACAATTAAAAAAAAAATAATTAAAATCTACCTTTGTCATGTGTAGTCTGGGAGCATGTAAGAGAATACTGTTTCCGATGATGTGCTGGAAACAAGGCACCAGTAGTGACACATGAAGCCCAGACCCAGCAGGTACAGCAGAGCAGGCTAGCATGCTTCCTACTCTGAAGTATTTGGCTTTATGCTTTCTTGGTTCCCTTTGTACATTACAAAATTATGAGTTCTTTACGGTTATAAAATAAGTTAAGCTTGTATTTTTTCAGATATCAAGTGCTACATGCCAGGTAGCCAAGTAAGACAAGAACCAATTAATCACTTTTAAACACAAGACTTGCAAGAGTTGTCATTGAAGAATCATGTAATGTATTGCTCACAAGTATTCAGTTTGTTGCCATGTATCTCTGAAAGCATTCACTACCTGAAAATTGCAGTTTCCGTAGTAATTATTAGTCTCCTGGGTTTTAATCTAACCAATAAGCAGGAAAAACACCAGGTGATTTAGATGACCAACCATTTACGGGCAAGAACTACCCACTAAATGATATTTATAGTCATTCCTTAATAATCCACAAGCTGAACTGTGTTCTCTAATTATACTGCAGATACTTACACAATCATGAATACAACTGTAGAAGTCAGAACGATGCACAAAGAAGCAAAAATGTTGAATGCATCATGTAAATCACATACAATACATAAATTTACTATCATTGAGTATATTTGGCAGTTAAAACTACTGCTCTTGTTTTGTACTTTTCTCTTATGAGAAACAACAGTGTCTCACAACACTTCTGCACATTTCTTAATTTTGCAGACTGAAGCTGAGACAGATGATACAATTTCCTCAAGCAAAACACAACACCGGAGCCAGGGACAAATGCAGATGTCTTAATTTTCAGTGCAGGAATTATTCCAGACTTCATTCTTTCATTCAGTGCTGAAGATAGATGTTACAAAAATAATTTACGCTGCTTTAGGTTTATTTTTTAGATTTCAGTGGAATGGTCTTTTTAATTTGGTAAGTGAAATGAATACAATGTAATCCTTGAAATAAATCCTGCCATTGAATTATGCTTGGCAAAACGGAACCCTAACCTGTTATTTGCACAGGCAATGAATTCAAATTTCAAAATAGCAAATTTCAGCAAAATAAGTTGGAAGAGTTCAACCAGTCAATTTTTCTGTTTAAAAGATCAGTTTTGAACCTCTGACTTTCCTCAAAGTATGCAGAAGGAACGTGTTTTCAAGAATATTATTATCCATTATGGGTGTACAAATACTTAAATTAATTTCTTTTAACAAAAGGTTAGCCAGTAAAATTATTAAAGAAGCTGCCCCCCCCCCCCCCAAAAAAAAAATGCACTATGTTGTTCAGAGATATTGGTTACATTGTGAGGAAAACACGAGCTAACTCCAGGGAATAAAGAGCAAGTTTTATTAGCCACTAAAAAAAAAAAAAAAAAAAAAAAAAAAAAAGCGCAGAGATACATTTCACAATATTATGGATACCTTTAAATGTGTTTAAATGTGTAATTTCTGCACATTGCATGGGTTATTGGGTACAAATGCATGGGAACAAGTGTGCAATCACAGAGACGATCCCACTGCAACAACAGGAGCAAACCTGAGGAAGGAGTCAGGTCCTGCTAAAAGACACAAGCTTGTCCTTGCAGGGAGCAATTCTACAGCAACAACCCAAGGGCAGGCTGCCTGCCCTTCTGCTCCCCCAGCTCTGGGGACAGCAAAGCATCTGGTCCTTCAAAGCATCCTGCCACCTCACTGCTAACCCAAACTGATTTCCACGTCTACAACTTGAGCTTATTCCCCATTTTAAAAGCCTTTTCGTGGTTAAAGGAGATATAGAACCATGATGACAATCCACAAGACACCACAAATTTCATGAAGACAGAATTACTGAGTCAGGGCAAGAAAACGTCCTTTGGAATTGACTCAGATCCTAATATTTTTCCTCAATAACTTTGCCAAGCAATAATAGAGAAAAAACAAACCACAGTCTGGTTTCTGGGTGGCTAAAATGGTTATATCCCAGGCATAAAATACCAAACAAAACTGTCTTTTAATAAAAAAACTTTCCTTCAAATGTAAAATTGATACTTTTTTCTGGTTTATGGATAATTTAGCTTGATTACTATAATTGTCAGAAATATGCTGAAATATAACTCTCTTCTTTAAACAAAGATTGTCTTACATGCTTGGGATCAATCCATTGACTCTTTTGCACTGGTAGAATAATGCAGAGGATAAAGTTTTAAAGAGACCCAGAAATTTGCCTGTCCTGACCCACTAAGCAGCGCAGAAGGAGTGTGACACTCCCCATGCTTGCTTACAACGTGCAAGATAAAACGAGCAAGAAGCCAACAGCACCCAAAGTGCTGCCCAGCTAAGAGAGGGAGGCACACAGTGCTAGACCTTGGCTGCAGGTGTAGAAGAAGCACGTGCAACTTTCTGGAGGTGTAGAGCGTACAGGACATTATGTTGCCCCAACCAGCTGGAGGGAGGCTGCCTCCAGCAGCACTCCAAAGTCAAAATGCCTCAAGCCAGCTCCACTCCGCTGTGCCTTTGCTCACCACCCCCAAGCATGGCTAATGCACTTTAACACACAATTTAATCTGTATGGTTACCTCCCAGAGAAAACTAATTCTCTGTATGGTTCCTTGAAAAAATATGCAAGACCTTGGAGACAGACAATATTGACACTTTTCAGTCTCTTGATGTTAACTTCAATACCCAAGTAGTTCCCATTAACACACGGACAGCATTAAATGATGTACACTGACAAATGCATCCTCCATTCAAATTATATCACCTAGCAAAAAAGCAGACCATACATGCTCAGCCCTAGTTTCTGGACTTACAGTCTTTTGTAACTGAAAACAAACTCTCATTTACTCTGAAGCACTGGAAAAACTAGCTGAAGTTTCATTTATTGCAAACTCCTGTTCTATAAGCAATGAGTTACTGTGTAATTTTAAAATTGCAAGTCACCATCTGAAATGGCTTGTCCATCTCTGTTCTTATTTCATACTCTGATTACTGAGATACCATCCTCAGGGGTTTTTTATTGTTAGTTTTGGCTGGTGCAAAGCTAAATCAGGCCAGAACACTACTACACGATGGTGTACCTTCACTGAGAATGAACTACCTGTTCACAGATTTCACAGTCTATCACAGTCTTCACCCAACTTCTCAGTATCAAATGAGAGATGTCATCACCTAACAGCTTGGCAAATGGCACCTTTTGCTAAATGAAGCCTGGAAAAAGTTGCATTGACTTCTTCTGAAGCTTTTATCTGTCCAGTTCACTTTATGTGGACACAAGGTCAGAGCCTCAACAGCAACATCAGAGACTGAGCCAGGAAACAGTGGAGCTGAAACCGGGATGTGCATGGGGTTATTTAACTTCCAACTAAAATTAAAGACTGCAAAAAAGAGCCTGACAACCTTCAGTTGAAGAACTACTCAGAATTGAACAAAGAAAAGTCTGCATAGTGCTGGCCTCTATTTACTTACAGACTCCCAAGCTACTCCTTTCTTCATCAAAATGTTCTCCACGAGCTTTCCGTCAGTGTCATTCTTCAAACGATAGCCAAGTCAGAGAGTGACTATAAAAGTTTGCTGCAAACATTTAAAAACCGAGCAAATTTCTTGGCGTTACTGATATAGTCCTTTATAACACATTAAAAGTCCTTTGAGAGGGTTTTCTTGTTGGTTTTGTGTGCGTTTTTAAACCTCAAGGTCTGTTTAAACAGTCAGGTCAAACGGAATTTTGCAGCATATGTTTTACATACCCTCGTTCATCTGTTCACTGTAACAGCTTCTCAGTTTCTGTCACTCAGAGTAAAATATGTCATCTTCCTGAAAGCTTTAATAGCAATAGAAATACTATTAAAACACTAGCAAACTCTTGCTCAGCAATCAAATATTTAAGTGATACACCACATTTGGCATTTCTACTGCTGCATATTGTAGCTTCTTTTTCAGAATGCTTTACACATACTGTAATTTATTAGGATTTCTTCTAGTGAGTAATTTGTTCTAATTTGCTTGAAATATATAATACCTATTAGTTATAGATTACACTTTTCTTTTTTCTGGCCCTCCAATGTTTCAGCTTTATGAAGCTTAAAATAAAAAAGTCCAGTCCCCAAAACTGGCAGAATTTACAATCTATTAAGATTCCACATACCATCTTCTTATCAGCGCTTCATATTAAACAGAGAAAAGATGAACTGTAACATAGCTTTCACTAAAAACCAACCACAAAACACATACATGATCAAAAGCAAGAAACTGTAGTAGTATGAATAAACTGGTGAGATTGTTTTATGTGAAATCTGATGGAGACTTTGCTACAAGGGGATCTCCAGTTTGGAGTGTACATGACTTAATATTGGTAGGACTGTTTTCCATGTAGTGCTCCTAAGGATAAAACAAGCTCCCTTCATAGCTTGTCTGCATGTTGGCAGATGTCTGTTGTTAACAAAGGAGTCTTGCGTACTCTGTTCTCTCCTGGAGTTTTAATTTTGTTCTTTTATTTCTGTGTCAGTTCCTTTTATCTACAATGAAAGTCACACATCCTGAAAGCATAGTTCCTTGTGCATATGGAATACCTAACTCTAATGTAACTATACATACATACACATATGTAGAAAACATACTTTTTTAAAATTCCATTACAAGAAAAAAAAAATCAGGGAATAATCTAATAATCTTTGGAATTTGAAATTTGAATTTGATCCTTCACTCACTACTGCAAAATGGTCCTAAAAAGCCTTTGGTCTTCCAGTTTTATGTACCCCATTTTACATGTGAGATCTTCTCACGAAAGACAATGCTTAATGTTTTGTCAGGTCTCAGATCTTTGACCCATCAATAAAGAGCATGCTTCTGGCATACAACGGACAAAACTTGTCCCTGGAATACCACCACAGGGGCTGCCTTTTGTACATTACATAACTATTATTTAGCACTTCAAATGAAATTTGCATGTCAGAAAAGTTTTAAGAGCAGATTTCTATCTTATACGTACATTAGCAACTCTTCAGAGGTTACCTGGCTAATTGAATACCATCACAATTCCCCTGCACTGGGCCTGTGGAACAAACTGCCATTCAAACATGCAATGGAAACAGGGAATGCAATATGGCAAATTTAATACAAAGACTTTTAACAGGGATTGCCAGAGGAGCTCTCAAAATTAATCACTTTCAGACAGAACAATGTTGCTAATTCCTATTTAAGTTTGAAATATTTAACACACTGATTTCACAGTGTAGTTCAAAGAACATACTCCTCCTTTGCAGAGGCAACAAGGGACTAAGTTTCTATAATAGGATTGCAAGAGCACCAGAGCAGCTCCGCAGCAGCTTATGAAGATGGTGTGTTAGCCTGGTTACCAGGATATTTGCTCCATCAGTTTAGTTCAACAATAAGTTTTAAAGAAAACCAAGCCAAAATAAGGGATAAACAACAGTCCCCTTTTCTACAGAACAACAGGGCTCACCAGTGGCTGATACCAGAACAAACTGAGGCCCAGGTCTCACTGCATGCAGCGGGCTGGATGTACCCATACATCTATAAGTTAGATCTGTTTCGTTTCCCAGCATGTGCTGATCAGTTTTTATGTCAAACAGATGCACATGTAAACTGCTTATTGCCAAGTCTTTCTTCCTTTTACGCTTTGTTCCCCTTGCCAAATAAACATGCTTAGGTTGTATGTCTGATCATTGCACACCAGCTGCCACAACTTCCTGCAAGGAAAAAGACACAAGCGCCAAGATTCAGGTGAACCGAACAGCTAAGTGCTATCACCACACCTAGGCCTGGCCTAACGTGGAGACATTCCCCAACAACAGGTAAAGGCCTTATACAAATAAATTACGGGATGCATCAAGAAAGACCAGGAAGAAAACAGGTGAATAACTAATCCTTTAACCTTGGCAGTGTTTACCAATATCCTTAAAGCTGACATCTGAGAAAACAAAAGTTTTAGTTAAGAATTTTATTGGCAGAGCTACCAATCCTATTGGCTTTCAAGTGTCAATGAAATGCACTGATCCTCATTTCTACAGGAAAAACTCTTACAGAGCTTGACGCGAGGCCCAAAGATTCCCATTTACCTCAACTGCCTTTAGACTGAGCCATAGAGCTCTTTACATTCTACATAAGATGCATGAAAATACATTAGAAGTAATCTAATTTAATTAAATCTTTGCTTAATTACATCCACTGGAGCTGAACTGTCAGATACAGCTTGAGTTTCCACAACCTTTACAGGAAAAAAGACATATAAAGGGGTTTAAAACACTATGTTGGAAGTCTAATGCTTATGCATTGGAAAAGCTTTGCTAATATTTATCTACAGGACATAAGAACTTGAAAGTTTCATTTAGTTTGGTTTATTCTGAAGCTGCATAGGATTAAAATGACATCTAAACACTTGAGTGGATCCCAGCTATGCCACAAACCTCACTCATCTTCTTCTTGTGGAAGAGGATTTATGGGCTTTTAGCATCCTAATAAATGTCTCAAGTTTGTTACGGCAACATATACTGTGTATACTGTAACATATATGGTAAAGTATACAGTGACGCATACTGCGGCCACAGTGCAGCATGGCACATGGCGCACGATCTGTAGAGACTTTGGAAGGAGTAGATCTGGGAGACAGCTGTCTGCCATTGCAGGGGACTAGATCAGGAACGCATGCTTCCCAGTTATCGTCTTTCCTTTTAAATCACACCCTCAAATATTTACACACAAAAATACATAAGCACATGAGCACACAAACCTTCCAAATGCACTGGCGAAAGATTTACTCACTACTCAATACTGTATCTCTTCTAGAATACGAAATTCAAGCTGCATAAAACAGTTTAGCAAAAGGATATACTAAAAATCATCTTCAAAGACCATAGAAGTTAATGTGAGTTCAGTTAACTAAATCACACAGAATCATCTTGTTGCGGTATTGTAGATTAGTTTTCATTATATGAATCCTGCAGGCTTTTGAGTGTAAGGCAGTTACAGGCAGCTCCTGGGGGATGAGCCATTGTTTCCTCATCTTTTCCACCTATATTTGATGCCCATTTTTCATGTAGCTACAGACTGAAAATGTATAGTTTATAAACACAACATTTTATTTTGCTAAGACAACAATCCAGATACACAGTAATTTCTTTTCTTCGGCCATAGCATTGGCACATTAGAAGAAAATGCAAGTGGGATTAATCCTTATCCGACACAAAGATCCATTTCTAAAACATTAATTCCTTCTACGGACATCCATAGGCTGTAGCCACTAGGCAGCATAACCACTGCAGTCTTGTTTCCTCTCAGTGCAAGCATGACAAAGAAAATGGCTGGGAACTCCGCTAATTCTGCTTTCAGTTTATCAGCTGACCATACACAAGCCCCTTTTACTACATCCCAGTTACTTCAGTCACAAGAACTGGCTTAATGAAATCCACCTCTGTACGGTACCCAAGCTGAAACCCAAACCTGAACTCCTAGTTGCACGCTACAGACCATTTCTCTTCACAAAGAAAACTCCCTACTGCCTGCGGGTAGTTAATATAGAGGTTATTGCTCCATTCACTTCTCCCGCAAAGTTTCAGTAAAGCACACAGCTCTTTCATTCTTCAAAATACCTGGTGGCCAGCTTCAGGGTGGACTTTTTAGACAGGACTAGATTATTTCCTTCTTAGTACTTTATACTAATGCTTTTATCATCGCATGCTAATCAACGGGAAAATATAGTTCCTGTTCTTGAGCATGTTAATGTATAAAAAGTACTGATTTTATAAAATTATTCTTTTAATTATGTACTTGAAAAACTGCTTAGATATGTGAAAATTAAATAGATCTAATGAAGTGCAATGGAGTGCTAAGTTTAATTAAACAAATTAAAAAATTTGCAGAAAAGATATTAAGTGATCTTTTGAAATGGAAATGGTAAACTTAGTTCTACACTTCACGTCAAGATTACAGCTGAGTGGGTAAAATACTCCCAAATGCACCCTGGCAAATTCTGCAGGGCAAACAAAGTATGCATCTACACATAAGATTTCTTTTAAATATTTGCTCAGATGATAAAATTGTTTGTCCACACTTTGTCTTTACTTTTAACAAACATCCTAGGAAAGATGCTTTCTCAACACGCTTTTTTCTACGAACACCACATTTTTACTGAGTCTTAGAGAGAATAACTTTTAAATAATCATTCTCAGCATCTGTGCATCTCCTGAAAACCTGAGTACAAGTGCTCTGCTTCCCAGATACACAAGTGACAAGCACCATGCAGGTGACCTGTCACATCTCTCCAGCATCGCCCCAATGCTTTCACTCGTAAGAGGTTTCTTCTACACCATCTGCTACCAAGAAATCTCACAGAAATTGTCTGGTGAGTAATTCTGAACACGCATACTCAGAAAAATTACCAGCTACCGCAAAACAGGAAGGAGGCTAGAAATGACCATGTTTATGAAGTTATTGTTTTACAGCATTTCTCCTTATCTTTCCAATTCTACCTCAGCAACCTCTGGGTTTCCACAGGTAGTCCCTCCGAAGGTTATTGGGCACAGTGACCTACCCGCCTACAGATCACTACAAATAAGTCTTCTGCAATGTTGCTAAGCAGCCCTGTAAGTTTATGGCAACTTTCAGAGTTCTGTGGCTTTTCTTCTTAAACCTTCAATTAAACACAAGAAATCTATACCTCATAAAAAAAGTTATCTACCCACCACATTTGCTGATGGTGCAGAAGATGCATGCTACAGGGGAAAACCCCCTCACCAAAACACTGGCGCTTCAGGAAAGATCACCTCATGGTTCCCAGAAAAGGGTCCATCACCTCCCTGCTCCTGAGCCCTCTGGGGTGGCAACGGTGATCCCAGGGCCAGCAGGCCGCCCTGACAGGAAGTTTCTGGCACTGGCCCAACAGCCCTGCATGCCAGCCCAAGCGTGTCTCCCACCTCAGGCACTGGCGGGGCACCGGCTGCCACCTCAGCCGGCTGGGAAGGCCTTGGCTTTCTGCTGCAACAGCCACGTTTTGTTTTACAGCCATACTTTGAAGATGTGAAACACATGCTTGACTTCCAGCCTACTACTAGGACACGTTTAAAAGGGACTCAAAGTATCTGCTTCAAGACAAGAGCAGGGATCTCGCCGTGGCTGCCCAGGCCAGGGGCTGAGCAGAGCCAGCTGTGGGGCCGCCCGTCCCACACCAGCGACCGAAAGCTGTGTATTCATTTCCCAGAGCCTGTGCGCCAACACCCGACTGTTCAGAAATACCCACATGCCCCAGCTGAGGTGACCTCAACCCAAAATATCAACCACAACACTGACAAGGTCATATCACAAAAAGGAGGTAATATTTGGCCCAACGCACTGACCCCTGCGCTGACAGCCCTAATGCAACAGCACGTGTAAATGGCTGCCTTTTGTTCGCTGCCATGAGGGCAGCGTCGAGCATGCCAAAAAATGGGAGATGTGGGCATGGATGCGCTGTGGAATTGGGCACATTGTGCCACTGATCCTGGTGTGGGAAAACTAGGTCTGATTTTCAGGTAAGGCAGCTTTGGGGTGAGCGTGCTCTACCCATGCTGCTCCAAAACACTGAAATCCCAGCACAGATTGCCTCATTTTAGACTCAAAACCCACCCTCCCTCCTTAAAACTAACACAAAACCAGACACAGAAAACACCATTTGAAGTCTCCGATTGTGGTTATTAGGCTGGAGAAGAGGAGGCTCAGGGAGACCTCTTCACTCGTTACAGCTACCTCAAAGGAAGGCGTAGCAAGGAGGGTGTAGTGAGGAGGGTGTCTGTTTCCTCCTCCAAGTAACGAGCCATCATGGGATGAGAGGAAATGGCCTCAAGTTGTGCCAGGGGAGATGTAGATTGTGTGTTAAGGAAAAATTCCTTCACAGAAAGGGTTGCCAAGCACTGAAACAGCACAAGGAAGCAGCTGAGGCACCATCCCTGCAGGTATTTAAAAGACACACAGATGTGGCACTTGGGGACATGGTTTAATGGTGGACTTGACAGTGCTGTGTTAACAGCTGGACCTGGATCTTAGAGGTCTTTTCCAACTTAAACAATCCTACGATTATTTCTTCCCACCCACCACTCCCAATTGCAACTAGTCTAGAAAGAGATAAAAAAGGACCTTGCTGTAAAACCCAGTGCCTGAAAAGCTTTCAGAAAGACTTAAAATAAGCATTTGTCTCTCTTCATAATGAGTCGAGCTCAGAAGTCACAGAAAGGTCATATCACAAAGGGAGTGGCTCCTGAGGCAAAGGGAAGCCTTTATTACTTTAACTAACATCCTTGAGGGCAATTTCACATCCACAATACAAACTATTCAAACAATGTGCAATGAAAGTAGGTAAATGATCACCTTGTATGTGCTCAGATTTTGATTAGCCATTTTATTTTGCTCTATTTAAAATCTGACAGAGCTAATTCTTTAATCCAATATTTTTAATGTGCTCTGTGATATCAGAAAGATTTTTCTTTTGTCAGCACAGCTGAATGGCATGGTAATTAATAATAATCCTAATGATCAGAGCTTGCAAAATAAATTATTACTGAATAAGCAGAATTAAAGTTCTCTTGTATCTGAAAGTAATGCTTGCATGTCTCTTTAAAGTGTTATATTTAATAGATAAAATTTGACTTGAGTGTGGATGTCTTTCAGATATATCGTGCAGAAATGGGAATGATTTGTAGTATACGGTATGCATTAATACATGTACAGAATTTCTAAAAAGACCTCATATTTTGTACCACCCACCCCACCCCAGCCCCGATGTGGGAGAGGACAAAATAGGTGCTCTGGTTTGTATCATCATCTTTGCAGAGTGTTACATACCCTCTCACTTCTTGGTCTACAGGAGTAGTATTACCTGCTTTGTGTGCAACCTTACCCAAATCATAGCATACCCAAAATTCAGAGGAATAATCATGTTATGTTTTTGTCACAGTAGCTGCCAGTTTTAATACAATAAGAGATTAAATAGGGTAATACATCCTGCATATATAGTTCATCCCATCCAAGAACAATTTAGTATTTTTACTACTACTTGGATGAGAGGGAAACAGAAGACGGGATTACCATTACCATTAATATTTTTAAATACTTAGATGAATAGAAATAGCCAGTCCAGCTCCCATCCAGTATCTGAAAGAAGAAAATAAATGCCCTCTGGTTTTCAATGCTAGCACAGGGCAAGAGCCTAGTTGTCCAGGTACCCATGAGCTTCAGCACTCCAGGAATGTTTTCATGCTACATGGGACCACCCGAGGTGTACTGCAGATACTCTTTGTGGGTTGTTTTACAAGAAATACTTGCATTTTTTTTTCCTGTTTCACACTTTGCGAACGCTTAAAACAGTTCGCACCTGGTGAAAGGACCTTTCCGTCAAACACAATGGAGAGAGAGGCGTTCAGGGGAAGACAACACAAAAATAAAACACAAAATCAAAACTAGTAACAACAACCCCCCAACAAACCCAACACCACAAGAAGACAGTTCCCTTCCCTTCTCTAACATAATCAGTGATTAGTATCATTAATCAAAGGAAAGATGCTTAAGCCAGAAACACTGTTAGAAGGCAATAAAAAAATGTACTTGAGCCAGAATCACTGTGTTAGAAGAGGGTAATGGAAAATGGTGGAGAAAACCAAATGATTTTTAGGGAGTACTAGTGATGAAGAAAACTCCGGGACAAAACCGGTAGTACTAGCTGTTCTTCCATCATGAAGCAGTTCAGGAAAAACACACACCGAATCTGACACCAGGACAAAAGTATCCTTTACCTGCCAGCCCTGGAATGCTCCACTCAGTAAAACGCATGTTGAGGAGACAAGCAAATTCCGAGCCTGCATCTTCAAATTTTGACCCTTTCAACTTTAGGGGTTTATTTCACTTTTTACTTCGAGCAACATCAACTACACATTTACTTCCACAACACAAAATGAAAGACATTCTCACAGGATTCCATGAGGCAGGGCTTTAAGAACAAAAACCCTAATACAGGAATATCACTAGGCTTGCAATAAAATTAAAAGACTTGACATCACTGCTGTGCCACCTTTACTGTTTTGAAAGGCTCTGAAGAGATTTTCTTCTTGGGAAGATCAAATAGAAAATAGGGTCTAAGGACTTGGTCAGTATTCTTTAGTGCCTGCCAAAGCCTCATTCCAGCTCTACTTTTGAAGTCACTAACGTGAGTGCTTACAACACTCAAGTGAAGCACAGATTTATAATATGTTTTTATTTAAAGGGGAGAAATAGCCTACAGTACCAGGCGTGAGATGATATATATCCTGTCTGTTCCGAATGAACTGCTGTAGCAAGCATTAAAAAGGAAAGGTGAGTTTTAAGAATACAGCTTTTAAAAAAAACACTCCACCAGCTAAACCTATTTCATCCCCACTTATATCTTATTTTTAAGAAGGGAAGACAGAATGAATTAAATTGAAAGCCATGTATTAAGTCTTTAGAATTTTCACAGAAGTTTATTGAACAAAACTCCTAAGAAGCTGCTTGCTTTTTTATCCACAGAAACCTATTTATAGGAGCTGAATTCTAATAAACACAGATTGCAGTGCAAAGAAAAAAAGGTCAGCAGTGTGTGCTCAAAGCTTTATTGATGTCTTGTCAATCAATCTTTTATTTTGTTGTTTAAATTTATTTTTTTTTAAGAAAAAAATGCATGTAAGCACTTTTTCTCCTAATAGTGGATTTATTGAGCATTTCAACAAATCAGATCATAGATACAATAAGCAGTGATGGCCGATTATCAACTTTGTGTTTTCAGGTCAGGTTGTAAATTGACCCTGTGTTCGCTTCTCTTCTTTCTGGGGAATAGCTAAGGCCCTTTTCAAATACAATAATTTCCAATAAACTTTTTTTTTCCATGCATTCAACATTCTAGGAGAACAAGCTTAGTGGGGAAAAAAGCAACTCTGCTGGACAAATATATACAGTTGCATATATTGTCTCCTTGTAAACTAGTTAAAATAATAAAGCTGATTTAAATCCAAGAGTGGTGAATCCAAGGTACATAAAACTTGAGAGAATGGCCTTTGAAACCATAGCATTTTCCTCCTAACAGTTGCTGTGAGTTCTGTAGAGCCCAGTAACAGACCTTGGCTCTGATCCTGCACATGAAAGGTGGAGCTGCCAAGCCCTCCCAACTCTGGTTAAGTGGTCACCCCTTCTTTCCAAGGCAAACCAGCCAGCCTTTTCCATCTGGCTGCAATCCTTCCTCAATAGTTTGTTTCCCCAACTTTTCCAACATCACTTTCAGTTTTTTAATTTTGAAAGCCAATGATCAGTACCTGCACACAGTAATTCAGACAGGACTGCCCATGGCATTACTCTATTGTCACCTATTCTTCTGGTAACTTCACCATTCTCTTTAATATTATTTTTTTTACCTGCAGCTTCACACTGAGGCGTCTAAAGTGATAGTGGATTCCCTTGCCTGAGTTGACACAGTTAATTTAGCAGAGTGCAAACAAAGTACAGTGATAGACATTTTTTCCCTCCAGTATACGTTACTTTTCATTCACCTGCCATCAGATTATCTGTGCACTTCTCTAGTTAGGTCTTTTGTTATTATAAGTCTTTTCTTCCTAACATAAAAAATAAGAACATGCAGACAGAAGAAAGCATGGACATTGCCAGAGCCTCTCAGATGCCCAGAGATGATGGAAAATATATTTTACTCCATGAGAAACATCCACTCCACAAAATCCTCCGCAAATTATATAACACTTCCACCTGCAACTCTGCTGATCTCTCTTCCCACCTCTTCCATAATTCAGTATACTTACACAGTCTGAGAAGTAACCTTGATATCCTAGCTGCCAACTTTCTGCTGTGTGGCAGCAGCCTAAGCAAGCATGTAAAGGGGAATCATGCTACTGCTACTGTATTTTGATGGTAACAAAAATACACTACATTTTAAAGCATTATCATTTTTACTACTGCAAGTTTAGAATGCACTGGAGGTGCCACCAGGAGCATGCCTCAGCCTGAATAACTGTGGCAGTTAAATCACTTCTAAAGGAGTGAATGCAAATGAGGTCACAGAAATGCTCTTTGACTGTTGTCACAAAAATCATGAAGTTACCTTCTAAAGGGAGAAATGTTATCACACATAGCAGTGTGTATTGGTAGACCAACTGACACAGCATTTTGGAGTTACTATCCAGTTTGACACCACATACATCTAAATTTTATATTACAAGCATTTGTCTTTTCATCCTAGTGCCTTACAAGACAATGCCATTTTAGAAGTACCAACAACTGGTCCTGAATAAACCCTGTTCTGGTTGGCATTAAAAAGTGACAAGGACAATACACATGACCTGGGGTTTTTTCTTTATTTCATGAGACGAGACTAGCTAATGTAGTTTAATGAGTTAGCTATATAATACTTTTTGAGGGGTCAAAATCAAATTGATTTCAATCTCTTACAAACATTTCATAAGCAGCTTTTAGTTTCTGTAAATGTGTTTGTAATTTACAGATGTTATCTGACCAATTAAAATTAGTCTAAAAGTACTGCTGGAAAGAATTTTGTATTCCATTTTCACATTTTGCCATTGATGGCATTTGAGTAGTTACTGAATACTTTCAGCTGTTGGACTGGATAGCACATTATTATTACTTTTTAAACAGAAGTGGAATAGAACAACAAATAATGTAAATGCACTTCAACATTTAATCTTTTATTAAATTTTCACAACATTTTGACATATACCAGTGGCCACGTGAAAATTCACAACAACAGATAATCAGACCCTACAATGAGCAATAAATCAAATTTTAGTCTCCCCCCCCCAAAAAAAAAAATACAAAAGAAACACTTCAGGAATCTGGTTCTTATTATTTAGACAGCTCTGATTCTGTCTCTCATCATGGAACAAAAAAGCTCTGTCCAGGAAGAAGTCCCTCTGGGACAGATCTTGATGTTTTTTAGATAGTTCAGCTGATATTTTTTTTTTAAAAGAAAATAAAAAGAAAAAAGAAAAAAAAAGGCAGCGAATCTTGCCCTAACAAGATGTTTAGAAAGTTTTTAAAAGGAAGTGTCTGTGGAATTATAAACCGGGACTAGAGCTATTCCAGGACGTTTCAGCATGGTTCATCTCTCAGATGCAGGTCAATGTTTCCCTCACAAGCTAATGCCAAGACAAAAGGTTTCCTCCTCAAGGAACCATTGCCCCACTTTGCTTTCTTTGTCTACATTTATACTATTTGGGGAAGAATGACAAAATATATATTTACAATATTCCTTTAGGATTTAGAACAGTAAGGCTTTCATTTTGTGAAGTAACTTAATGAGGAGGGTATCTGCACTGGGAGAGTCTCCTCCTTTGGAGTGCTGGGCTGTCACTGCAGAAAATTTAGACTCAGATGTAAACTTAACCCTCCACTGTTCACAGGGTGGAATTACATTTATTTTACAAAATTGTTGTAGAAGCCACAAGTTTTCTTCTTCTTGCCAGATCCCTGTAACAGGATGTACATTTCTATTTGTTTTACAAAGCGTAAAACAAAAATGTCATTATATACTTCTATAGTATACAGATTTAAGCCTTCCCTTTGGAGAAGTAAATCAATACTGGTCCAGGATGAAAATAAAACAGCAGCTCTAAGAACAACAGTGGCTCTCCACTTTGAGACATTTACACTAAAATCCTGACTGCACAGAAGTCAATGGCAAGAGTCCAAGTGACACTCGGGTATGAAATTCACCATTCATACCATAGCCAAGCTGCCATGCACTTAGGTAGCAAAGAGCTATTAAGAATCTCAGGTTTCTGTCCTGCTGTATTTAGTTTAACAGTATGTATGAAATATATAAAGATTGACTCGCTCCAGAAATTTTACAAGAGGAAGTTTTCCTTTTCTTTCATTCATTTTCACAGAAAAGATCACAGAGAACAGACGTGGTGGGAAGGGACCTCTGGAGATCATCCAAGTCCAACCCCCACCCTCATTCAAGCAGGGTTAGCTGGAGCAGGGTGCCCATGACCAGCTCCAGTTCAGCTTTCAATACCTCCAGGTATGGAGACCCCACAAACCTCTCTAGGCAACCTGTTCCAATGTTCAACCAGCCTTAAGGTGGAAAAAGTTTGGTGTTTTTTCTTTTGTTTAAATAGAATTTCTATTTGAATTTGTGCCCATTGCCTCTTGTCCTGTCATTGGGCAGCACTGAGAAGAGCCTGCTTCCACCTTCTTAACTACCTCATTAGATATTTGTACACATTAATAAGGTCCCCCTAAGCCCTCTCTTCTCCAGGCTGAACAGCTTCAGCCACCCTTCCTAAGACAGACACTCCTTAATCATCCCTGTGGCCCCTTGCTGAACTCACCCCAGCATGCCCATCACTCTTATACTGGGAAGCCCAGAACAAGCTCTGAATAATTTTACATTCTATACTGTAAAAACTGGGAAATGCAGATATGCATGTATCTGTAAGTGAACTATCCAAACATTTAATTATTATTGCATGCTTTACGTAGGCTTTTTGATGGAAATGATACCATGTAACAGAGAAATCGTGTGAATGCAAAGAGATTCCTTGCCTATGATAAAGTATTTACTTGCCTCTGCCAACACAGCCATTACTATATTTATCCTTCCAGCATCCCTTTGAGGTAAGGAATACTAATACACACATTGTACACATGGAAAACAGAAGGACATAGTGACCTACCTAATATCACACAGGAAGTATGTGGAAGACAAGGAATGTCTGAGCATGAGGCTAAATCTTTTACAGCAGATGTGTGAGATATAAAGTAAAAGACTTAAATTATTAATGGAGAAAACTTACAACGCTGCAGCATTCATAGGAAAGGAATTCCTAGGGTGCATGTTCTGGTTTCCCAACATTTCACATAGCTTCCATGAAAGGATACAGAACTCTTCTCCCCCTATATTTTCATTAAGGTCCTGGCTGGCCTCAGAGTGAAAAAAAAACACTTTAAATCTATTAATGAACTATTGTTTTCTTCTACGTTATCTGTTAGTTTGGGTACTTTCCTATGTCCCTCCAACCGTTATATCCTAGACAGAAAACATAAGCCCTCAGCTTTTATTTTGCCGTGCTAGAACATTTTAAATCCTTTTGCTTCATCTCATAAAACAGGCTTTTCCATTGCCTTAATAATCCTTATGGCCCTTCTCTACATCTGTTCCAGTTTTACTGAACATTCCTGTCCATGGGTGACCAACACTACACAATACTTCTGAGGTTGTACCACAGCCTCTGTAATAGCACTAGCATTTCCTCTCAAAATACCACTCCTAATGCATCTTAAGTTTGCATTGCCTTTTTTACTGCTGCATCATTTCTTAAAATAATTCTCTTTATAACCCACGATACAGAGAAATACAAGCATGGAATCGTTATAATTGAAATATGGTTGGTTTTTAAGGAATTTCTTTGAAGCAGAGAGTAGTGGACACATTTCATAGATTAACCGAGAAGCTTTTTTCAACTGAGAAGCATATGGAGATGTGAGAGAAAAGAAGAGATGGAAAGGGAGAATTGGTGGGTGTTACATACAAATGGAGCAGGAAGATGATAGCATAGGAGTAATGATTTCTTATGTGCAACAGCAGGAGGAGATACACTCCTTTCCCTGCTTGGAAGTTCTCTGAACAGCTTTACACAGATAGAGTCTTGCCTGGTTCTCCTAATTTCTCAACAAAAGGGGCCAGTTACAAGAGCACTTTTTTTAGACAGCTTTCTCTGAGAAAATGGTAGACGCTGATAAAGCAAATACTTCAGGTCTACCTGTTTGAATAATCATTATGCAGGAAGAAGGGTCTGCTTCATCATCCTTTTGGCTCAGTATTCAGAAAGAACTGTACAGCCTGTAAGAGCAGACCTTCACGCTACCATCACAACGATGTTATTGTTGGGAAATAAATAGAAAAATTGCACCTTTTTTTACTTTAATATATCATAAAAATTAAGATAATACCCTCCAATGTATTTACTAAAAGGAAAAAGCAGCTTTTCATACAGATACCACAGTCACAGAGCTAATAAAAATCTATCATCTGAATTCTTTTGGGAAATTCAGGATTTTCTTTCCTATTTTTTGGTCTCTCTAAATAAACACAAAGAATTTCCTATGACAAAAACAAAACAAAACAAAAGACTTAATATCATTATAATACCATTATATACTTTCCTCAATGTGAAATCAATGTATTAATTTTCACAGTACTAAAATATAACATATACTTTATATCATATATGTATTACATAGACCAGGAAATATAAAATGATGCATTCAACATTCCTGAAGTGAAATTAGAAAGCTGACTATTCATTTTGAGTTTTTTATGTAAAGATTTCAGCAGCATCGGCATGATTCTATGACACATCTTTCAGCTTAACTTTTGGGCTTTCAAGTAAAAAAAGTTGTATTGAATTTTATTTTTTTTTAAGCTCTAATGAATGTCAACTGGCTTTTTCATAGGGCAAACCCAGAAATCCTTAGTCAGCCAAAATCCTCATTGATTGCATCCTCTGATGTTAAAAATTATTCATTGCTACTATATTCACAGAAAGGAAGATAATGCTGAAACATGAACAAATATGTATGATTAATCATGCATCTTTTTATACAGTATTTCTTTTTCTTACACACACTCTGGAAAGAGTCACCACTGGATGAAGGGAACAACACATCTTGCTACCCTAACCAAGAACTTTAATCATTTTGCTCTATATAAGAGCTTTCAGGTCAAGAAGAGACAAGGCCATGTAAATGTAAGTGATTCTTAATGAATTATTTACCCATAGCTTTATTAAAGCACAAATAACCATAAAATGACTGCATTGATTCTGAATCCAACATATGACTTATTTCCAAACCCTGAAGAACAATGGTGGGGTGATAGCACATATTTAGCCAGGGCAGTAATTATTACCAGAGTTAGTTATCTTCAAGAGCCACTGTCAATTAATCATCAAACATGTAGGAACAATTGCACGTGACCCAGGAATGCGCTTGCCGCGTCCGAACCACAGCAGGACGGAGGAACCCCACAGCAGCCTTCCTGCTGCCCATGAAACTCCTACTGTATTTCACTCGAACAATGGGAGTGCAATTCTCCTGGTGCCAGTAGATCATACTCAAATAAATCTGAAGTCAGTAGATTAGAAATTGTTCCTGTGGGTCAGGTGAGTGGTTGTCTGTCTAGCCTCTAAGTGGTGTTACTGCTGGCTGTTTCAGAGGTGAAAAAACTCCATGTGTTATGCAGATAGGAAAAAAACTTGCATACAAGGAAAACCCTTTTACACACCTCACTAGTCAAAAACTGCCTTTGCTAGACAGATAGGACCTTACATGACTTCCAAAACTCTAGGTATTATTTTATATCTTCCTCTATATGTACTTATTTCTCTGAGTGTATAATCCATAATTTTCCATGACCTCTATCCTCCTTAAGAATCCCTAAACCAAAACCACTGATGAATAAAGAGATACCTTTTGCACCAAATAAAAACTCACAACTGTAATATATCATTGGTTGGTTTTTGACAAGAATGTACACACAATGTTATTTCCACAGAACCTCTGTAGGGTTAGTATTTCTTAGCTGTCTTTGCTAACTTAAAGTCCAATTCTGTTTCTCTTCTAAGTCTCTTCCTTTCTGCAAAATCTTGTGAAAATGAGTTTTATAGGCTAGGTGATTTCTGAACAATTCCTAAAAACATGAATTAATTCACTTTTCCTTCACTTCTGAATTCACATTGCATTACCTGAACTTTCTAATGTTGTTTTGCCCTTTGATTCTTTCTCCATTTCAAAATTCTTATAGTGCAATTAAAGAACTTTACAAAATAATGCAAATAATCTATATTGCTAATGGGTCTATTTACATCTGTGATTTCTTCTTGCAATACATGCATAATATATGTGATGATACCAAACCTTGCTATGCATGCTGCTGCTTTTTTTTCCCCCCTCAAAATGCATACTAATTACTACAGCAAAATTGAATTTGCCTGTGCATACATTAAGCTTAACCATGCAGTTAGTAAGGAATGAAGCACTGAGAATCAGTTGTGCAACCAAGAAGGAAATATATATTTAAAATCATGGGCAGGATTTTAATTACTTTGTCTGAGAAATAAATTAGTTGATTTCTGCTCAAAGATTAAATAATTCTGAAAGATACTAAGTTGCTTTCCATGCTTAATTAGGGGCCTGACTTCACTGAAAACCTCCTGAAACACCATAATCATTGGCAGTAAAGTATCTACTTAAACTGTTTTCTAGAATGTCACAGCATCTTTGACAGAGAAGTATTATTACTTGAAAAATTTAAGGCATGCAGCAGAAAATGATTGTATTCTTGTATTACAATTTTGTTAATAGATAAATTGTCTAAATCACCACAAAAGACTTGGGAACAATTTACAATGCACCATAAAAATTGATGAATGTGGCAGAAAAACCATTTAGATGAGAAAAGGTATTAAATGTGAAAGAAGAAATTTTAAATTAAGAAAGTCCTGAAATTGGAAAGTAACTGTATCAATTTTGATGAAACGATTCAAATATTCCCTCATCAACATAACTAGTTTGGGGTTTAATACTCATGAAAACCTGCTGTTAAGAGGAAACAGCAGAGAATTTTCTTGTCAATGCATGAACACTCAATGGCAAAAAGAGTAACCATCAAAAAAAAAAAAAAGCCAGTTGCAGCTGGGGAAAAAGTAAAAACTGAAAAGTCAGCGTAAATGCATGGGAGGGTCCGTTTTTGAAATTGCTATGCATGTAGCTAAGATGGTATCAGTATTTCCCTTATAAAACTCCATTTTTAAAGAATTTATATTACTTGACTGTTAAAGTATGTTTTTAGGCAGAAACAAGGACACACTGTGCATGGGAAAATTTGTAAATTAGAAATGGCCTCCAAAATTGCTGCAGCAATTTTCTGCACACAATTGTTTCCATGTGAAAAGATCCTCATTTAGTCATGAAAACAGCAAACTTTAAAAAAAATATAAATTTACCAACTCAGCATTCAATCATAAGTTGTACCATGAGCTTCAGTTATTACTGCTGCTGATATACACACTAATACACCAAAATCCGAAATCTACCAATGCCAGAAAGCAAGCATTGGTAGATTTGTCACAGTATTTCAACATAAATACATGGCAAATTTGAAAGTGTAGGTTTGGGAGTAAACTTTAAATCAACCTAGGGATTATTTAGTAGAATCTCAAACCAGAAACAATTTTCTTTCTGAACACACAGTTGTGTCCCTTGGCAAATACGCCAAAAGCAGCAGCAAAATGAGGCGGCTTTAGGTTTTTAATATATTTTTCAAATATTAATTTTTATTCCCTAAGTGAATAATGTGAACAAAGTCATATCAGCTGACTCTCTATCCCCAAACTCATTGTTTTGGCCTTACACTCCCAGCTATTCTACTTTTTTAACCAGCTAGGTTTTTTGGAAGATAGAATCAATTTTACAAACCATCGTGTGTGTATTAATAAAGACAATACAATTACAAAAAACATCATCACTTTTAAAAAAGATAAACAGCTCTCTTAATCCAAAATGTCAAAGCAATTATCTACATTTTGTTACATGAAAAAGTCTTTTTTTTTGTAAAAAAACAGCATGATGTTAGGAATCCATGCCAATAAATTACATAGCCAAGCAGAGCAAAGGTGCTAAACTGTTTCTAGTTTCAATGGAGAACACACATGCACTGAGCAGCAAGTATTTTTCATTCCCCTAAATCCTCTGTTCCTGTGCAACGCAGGTAAATAGATGAATGGGACGTGCCAGATCAGTTACTGATCTTGCTCAGCAATATGTCTTTAACAGTGACAGAACAAGACTCTCTGGAATAAAGCACAAGAAATCTTAATATCGGAAATCATATCTTCCTCCAGAAAGAGTTCCCTACAACCATTTCAACGTTACTTTGTTGCGTGTATGCATGCACATGTATACACACACACACCTAAGTTTCAAAATGATTCCTCTATTAGCTGTTTGTTCTAGCACATGCATTCTCCTGAAATACTCCTGTGAAGGCAGTTTCTGCAGCATCTCCCCACAGACTTTGGAAGAAAGAACACTGTTTTTCGTTTTTTGGAGCTTGGACACCAGTTAAGCTATTCTGCGTGCACATGGCCCGAGTGCAATCTACAAATGCAGAACCCTTGCGCTCTTAATAAAGAATCCGTTTTAGCTTAGAGAGGTGGAGGCCTCCTGTATTATTACCCACCATGTGGTACATGAAACAACTCTCTGTCAGGCCTGAAGGCTCACAGCACCGAGGGCTGGAGGCACACAGATGAAAAGACAACGCTGGCCAAAGACTGATTATGATGCAAAGCTATTTGCTATTTGGAATTGAAGCCGGGCTCATCATGACAAGCCTGGAAGCAATACTAATCCACTGATGCCTGAGCCATTTATAAAGTTTGAAATTCACATTTTTGGAGGTATTTTCTCCCGCTGCTTTAGACTGTGTGCAACTAGTCCTAATCTCTCACAACAACTGAGCTGCCTATGCCACTGCAGCCACCAACCCTTTCTATATGCACATATTTTCTAATATGACCATTATATTACTATACACCACTATTCAAAATTTAGAGAATAAGAGGCATATTTAAATGGAAAAAAAAAAAAAAAAAAGCCTTTTTCCCCCTAAACAGTTTAGGAAGACAACCTAGTATTCTAGATTTGAAATCAAAACCCTTAGCCACCACATGTTTTTCTCTCCCACTAATTGTTATTATGTGATCAGTTTTATTTTTCCCTGGTTTTGCCTCTTAACTGTAAATTCACAAACTTGAGAACAAGGCTGCTTCCCAAGGGACTTCTCTCCAAGACCTTTTGGTTCTAGTACTAGATCTTTAAAACATGGGATGAAACACAATATATACATCAACATTACATTCTTTTGAACTGCATCAGCACAGTCTTAACAGCCTTTTTTTTTTTTTTTTAATACCTGCTGTTTCAGAACAAGGCAGGAACCAAAGTGGAAAGGAAAAATGCGGTGTCCTTGCCTTTCCAAAAGAATCCCCCCTCTTAATGGAAAATATTTAGTGAACTACTATACTAATACTGTGTAAAGAAACACAATAAAATTTGTGAAGAGCAAGCAATGCCTCTTCATCACTCACCAGTTCATTGATCACTCAATTTCAGTCCAGAAGGGTTCCTTCCGTACCTGGAGTCATGCAAACCACTCAAAAATGGGAAAGAAGCCTGAATTTGAATGCAACTGCTTACTTCTCCTAGGACAAGACCTTTTAGCTGGTTTAAAGGAGTCAAACCACTAATTGTGCCTTAAAACCGTTACAAGATTAGAAAGGGGCTGCAGCTGTGGAAAAAGAGATCACACCTGCCAGGCATAACCTGAAGCCATAAGCCTAACAGGTGTAGGAACTTTTTTGAAAATGAGCCTTAACAGCAAGCAAGGCATGCATACTAGCTCTGATGCCACTCCTGCGGGACTCTGCCTTCCACTCAGGTGATTTAACTATGTAGCTACAACACAATTTTAGTATTTGACTGCCTACACACATGCAGATGAGCAGCAAAATTACAGAGTAGGTAAAGAGAGTCTAAGCACAAAGCTCATTCTGCATGCGAAGAACAGTGCCTCGTGTCTTCAGGTGTGCCCTTCTCTGCCTTGTGGCACAGTTAATGGAAATGCAAGGTGAGGCCACTTTGCGTGGCCTGCAAGATGGAAGTAGATGAAACTGGATGTAGCCAAAGGCAAGCACTGGTCAGTGGCAAAGTAGAGCTTGTTTCATTCCTTGGACCCAGGCTAGCTGGGCTTCACCACTGCTTCTGCAAGCTCTAGTGCTGTGGAGACTTCCACGGGGGAAGATCAGATGCTACAAACTAAATTTATGCCTCTGATGCTTCCAACTTTTTCTGGAGCTGAAGCCTGGCAATTCACAGAGCCCTAATCACTTCTCACACAACCTGTCCTTCACGGCCCCTGAGGGCCCCCAGTGCTTGTGGTTTCAGCCTGACTCAGACCTGGGGGGAAAATTAATTCCCCCAAATCTAAAACTCAAGGTGTGTGTCCCCATTTTCTGCAATATTTTAACTCAAGCAGTGTTTTCTCCTGAAAGGACTTCTCTTCAAACTCCCTGCTCCTAAGAAAAGCCAGTGCAAAGGACAGAATTCACAGAAGGAAAAACAAAGTCACCTGGAGGGGAACTAATACAAATACAAGTCACCTGCACCTCAAACCATATTGACTCTGCCCTCTCATCTCTCCCACAGACCTTACTATTAACATGGCTCATTGTACTGCCAGATTCTGGATTAACAGAGAACTCCTTATTAGATATAACACCCAGTTTCAAAGAACTCACATTGATTGTATACTTTAGCCCATCCTTAAACCAGCTCAAATACTTCAATCATTTGCTGAAAGGAGGCTGTAGGTGCTTATATAAAGTCAGTCAGTGATTACTCACCTAATTTTAGCACCCGCAATAATACCAATGTAGACAGAAGTCTTCTTCCCAAACAATATGCAGACAGAACAGCAAGAGTTAAACAGTTTTAAAAATATATTTTCCTACAGCTTCCCTGTGAAGAATGCTTAGCAAAGACTTCTTTCTAACCTAGCCATCTAGGGCTTAATGCAATTGTTGAAGAAACTGGGCTGCTTTCAGTTCTTTTCATATGACAAAATGTTTAAGCATTTGGAACCAAGGTTTCACAACTGTACTTTCTAAGCTGACAACAATGGACATATGTACAACTCATTTAAGACTAATACAAAGAACAATATAATTTTATAGCCGTAGATTAACTATCCACAGGAGGCAGGCTTGGCCAGCCTTGTAGCATGTTCCCTACTTTATGCATATTGATAGTTTTTCTCTTCCAGGAAATACTGTGGCTGGGAAGAGAATTTTGTTTCACTGTCTTAAAACTATTTTTCTTTCTTGACTTGGAGATGCCAGTAAGGTGGAAATATTTTTGAGAAGTCTCTTATTCAAAACACTAGTATAGTTTTATTTCTAGTGTACAAGTACTGGGTTTTTTTCATGCTGTATTATACTCAGTCCACACGATAATGAAGTAATTGTGCTTAGAAAGCCAAATATTAACACTGTGGCCCTACCAAGGTAATCTTTCTCAACACAGCGGCAATGCTGTGGTTCAGCAAGCCACTGAATTTGGCTCAGGAATGATAGGAACTACCTTCTGAGCCATGGTATATTTTCCTAAAACACAAGTGCTGAGGGCTCAGCTCGCAGAGTGAGCCGATAACAGACCTTGTCCCTCAAGGTACATAAATACTCTCTACTCTTCAGTGGGACTACTCCTGTGTACCCATGTATGGATGTTTGCAGAACAAACAGCACAATTTGTATTTAAAGTACCAGTTGGTAAGACTTAGCATATCCACATAAACACCTGAGCTCAACATACAAAAAAGACGTGCTAATCCATGCACCAACCCAGAAAAACACAAAGTGGGCAGTGTTTTTTGTAGATACAAGCAATGCAAGCCCTCTCCTCAAAATTCCAACTTTTAGACTGAAAGATGCAAACCCCACCAAATTCTGTTGCTTTCCATTAAAGCCACAGCTGCCTTAGTCCATCCATCCATCCCCCTGGATGGACTTTATCAATAAAGTTGAGTTCTTTTTCCCAACTCATCACTGTCCCATCTAGCCCTCACCTCAATGTTTTGACGTGCTGAAGTACTTAGGAGGTTCTTGGTGTTTTGTAAAATTTTGGGATGACACGCCTCTCCTTAAGATTCTCCCCTTCCTTAGTACAAATTCAGCCTGTAAGGCTACCACACCTTTAGTAGCTAAGTCTATAAGTATTTCTATTTGTTAATGAAGTATAATGGTTGGGCTGAATTTATCAAAATTTTACTGTTTTAATCGTACATGGATATTGCATTATCTAAGCCACTTCCACTACTAAAAAACAGTTCTGAAAAATTCCTACTACCTATAAATTTAAATCTGTCCATTAAATTACCATTAATATTTAGACTTACTTAGTAAGAAATACACATGGTACTCAGTGTTTTAAAGACAATTACTCAGCCTATAGGCCTCTTGCCCTAATTGCTGTTGGTATTTTTACAAACTTTCTTCAACTAGTTTTTCTTTGCAGTGATGTGTCACCAATTATTTCTGTTCAGCCTGGATGTTTCACATTACTTATCCAGTTAGATAGCTGTCTTAGATTTGAATTGTTTCGCCATTTTTGGAACTCAATCCCTTGTAAAATGTTGTTCCCTACTTTCAGGGTGGTTCCCAGCCAACCATCGTGGTATTGTTCTGAGGGTAGGTCGCAATCAGTTAGCATTTCTATATCCTAGCAACTTCACTATATTGTAACATCAGAACAATGGTTTCCCTGAGCACATTGGCTCACATCACCTTTCCCTTGGTAGGTCAGATAGCAATCACTATTTCAGCAGAGGCACTGTGATTGAAAACACTGGCATCATTCCTGCATTGGAGTGTCTCTGCTAAGAGTCATAGATTTATTCATTGATCAAAATGAGTCCCCTAACCAAAGCTCCAGGAAGCACTTTTACCTGTGCTTAATTTTCAGTCTGTGGGCAGTTTCATATGTTCTAAACGTCTGTGTTTTCCAGGAGTCCTTGGCAGACATCGTGAAGTTTGGAAGACTTGCTCTAAACTGCTAGTCCCAGAAAGCCTCCCCATTTTCCTACGCATTTCAAGGGACCAGTATCAGCATACCATGAAGTAATACAGGAATGAATACTCTGTCTTGCTATGTTCCTGCAGCATCTAGCAGATTCTTATCATCAATAATATTATTGCCAATAATATTTGGAAGAAGCCTCCTTTATTGCCTCTATTGTTTGCCAAAAATGCTCCCCCTCCCCTCCCATCTTTTTTTTTTTTTTTTTTTAAGTCTGGACACACAGGACAGAACATGTTGGTAACATTGTAAAAACTCTTTTTTCATCTAAAGTGACAGAGCTTTCCCCCAGGGCACCAGCAGAAAACAGCAAAACTCTGGACCTAAGTTAATAAGTAAGAGCAAAACAACTAAAACCTTGGGATTTACCACTTCTTCCAATTGTGATTTTCCAGAATGCCTGTTCATGAGTATTTATTATTTACCTTTTAGCTTCACGGTGTTTCCTTTTCACTTGGGATACGAGTTATTGCTTTGCAAATTGTATATTAATATTGCTTACCGACAAATACTTTAGGTATTATCCCAGGGGCAGTGCTGTATGCATTTCAATGAACATTTGAACTTTTAAAATTCAGTAGCATTTATTTTAACCAGAACTAAAAGACAAAGCTGAATTGCAATTTTGTTGATCAGTCTACATCTACATATACTTAAGGAGGAGAGACTGAAGCAGGGCAAAATTCACTCCTATGCAGAAGACTTGCATTTAGCTTGTGTTCCATTTAAAACTTCCCAACAACAGACCTTACAGGCTTGAAAAAGCTAGTCCTGACACATGCCACGAAGGGAAAATATTAGCTTTAGCTAGGGAGGAGCAAACCAAAATGTATTTAAGATACAAATATCTGCTTAGAAAATTTGGGACTGTTAACAACTTTTGAAGAAACCTGGCAGACTAGTTTATAAAACAAGCAGTTGTTCCCTCTTTGGGTATTAGTAAGACATCATAAGAGAATTAGAAGAGCTAAAGTATTCTCAGATGTTTGCAGTGATCACTCCCCAGTTGAGTGTTTGGAAAATCCAACGTGTAAAATTTCCCATAAACAAAAGCTTTTTAAAAATGTCAATTCTGAGATGTTCTTGGCTGAGATTGCTGGAACAAATAGGAATAGGTCTATGAACATAAATAGCTGATGTGGACTGTCCTCAGGAATATTTGTGCTAATAAGCCAAAGATAAAGAAAAGTAAAAAAGTAAAATTACAATGCTAAAAGTGACAGGGCTGGGAAATCTGGAGGTGGGATTGCCTGTCCATTTTTGCTCATCCTGTTGCAACTCATTATGGTAGAACATGTAATATAAAACCTGACACCAGACACTAATCCCAGAATGAAACCACAGTTTGAATGCTTCCAACAAAGTTGTATAAAACCCGTGTGTGAACCTATCTTCTTGCACAAATGGTCTTGCTGGCCTCACCCCAAGTCTTTCGTGCAGTAGTAACTGAATGTGCCTTTCACAGAGATCTTTCTCCAGTTTCTGCTAGTCACAAAAGCTGGTTGAACCTTTTTCCTTTCAGAAAAAAAATCATGGATCAAATTTAAATTCCAGGAAAGTCTGCCTATGAGATGACATGCAAAGTTTTGGAAATATAACTGTGAGCAGCAGGAGCAGAAGGGACAAAGCCCAAACTCTAGGAAAAAAGAAGAGACAGTTTCTTACCTTTCTGTCATGATTTGATTAGCAGCAACAGACTCCAAGTTTGATTTCTGGCTCTCCTCTCAGAAACCTAGGAAAATTAAACCAAATTTGTTGAGTGTTCAATGAGTGATACTTTCATCTTTGCCAGTGAATGAAAAAGCGTAACTTCACTGGAGGAACAGAGGAGAAAAGAATAAAAAAATACATTCACTGAACAACTGTCTTTCCCCCCAAAGTATGATAATAATTAGTCACATCAGTAGTCATTCGCAAGTACAATGACTTTTTGGTTATGAAATGGTCCTTCTTGACCAAAACCTCTATCCCTATCTCCTTTAATCTAGAAGGTTTCACATCCCCAAGCTTCAAGCTTTAGATTTTTTACTAGATTAGTTGAATTACATCACAGTGACCACAGTTAGGTACTGGATTACCAAGACTTTCCTGTTTCATTACAAGCATAAAACAGGCAAAAGAAAATACAAAGCGAAGGTGTTTTAGACTTCTCTTTCTACCACTGCCAAGAACATTCCTTTCCTTCTGACCATCTGCTCTCCGGAAAGGGCTCCTTGCATCTTTTGGGCCTTAGCTGTTGGGGTTTTCTGCATTTGAGAAAGGGTACGTGGCTGTGCCTGCACATGAGGCCTTTTAGTTGGAAACTATTACAAAAATTCTGTTTTATAGAAAGGCTTTTTTCTAAAGCTGCAAAGATAAAACATTTCAAACCAGTTGCAATCACAGCTAAGGCTACAGAAGGTCAGTGCATGGCAGCATAGAAAACTCTTCAGCAAGGATTAATTACTGACCATCAGCCTGCTTTAAACCATAATCTTTCTACCTCTGTCTTGGGGGTTCTCCTTTACACAGAAATTTAATCTCCGGCTTCAGACATCAGAGCACCGATGAGTGCTATACAGCTGTCTCTAAATCACTCTTTCACTCTGCTCAGCATGTGAACAGCTATATACAAAACACACTAACATGGGTCCTGTCTGTAGCCCAGCTTATTCTCTCAGTTCTCTCTGGATGACCCAATGCTCAGAATCACTCCTGCCAGGAATGGCCTGAGCTCACAAACAAGCATGCCACAAGGCAGTGTAGCAAGACCTACATTATTATTATGCCTGCCTAACACGCCAGCACACGCAGCAAGCTTCTTCAAAGCATCTAGTCATCTGTTTTACTGAGCCAACTACTCAACCACAGAAGCAATGAGTACCTACCCAGAAAAGTAATCCTCTGCATCATGGCAGAACCCCATACCAGACCCAGAAACAGCTATAAAAGCAAGCAAAACGGGAACCAGAGGTTGGCCTCCTCTTGCCAAGAAGAAACTTGGGTGGATCAACGTACCCCAAGGCCATTGCATTTTTATGGACAAAACCAGCCTGCCTGTATGAGATCTTGTTAGCTGAATACTGTACACACGGAAACCAAACACAGAATCACAGAATCTTAAAATAACAGGCCAAAAGAAACCTCCGGGGTCATCCACGCTCAAAGTTGGGCTGACTCAGATCAGGTTAGGGCCACCTAGTAATCAGTTGTGTTAGAGACTTGGACACCAGGCACCACATGCATACATATCCCTAATGATATTTTGGATCACATCAACTGCAACACCTATAACAAGCTGATAAATTGAGGTGAAAAAAGAAGAAACTACAAGGAGGACTATTGGGTTCACAGTCAAATTGAGACCCATGTTTCCTTCTAATCACAGCAGAAATCTAAGCAGAAATACATAACGTGGGTTCAATGCATCCAATGCTATTAAAAAACAAACACACCTATGGAAGTGAGTGAGATCTGTTTGCGTTATATACTTTGGCATTGCTGGCATGTGTTTAGTCCACCAGAGTTTAGCAGATATGAAAGTAAAAAAAGGCAGCATCTGTGAATGCCACACATTTAAAAACAGCCAGCTGGAGTCTATTAACAGTGCTCAAAAACAGCGGAGTATTTTCTATGTCACACTCTAGGATGGGACCAAAGCACCATATTTGGCAGAGTTTGGGTTTACAATTAGTATTTTAATTTACTTGGCTGTAGCTGAGACTTAGGAAACATCACTTCAAATGGAGGATCTCCTTTCATGAACTTTGTACATTGGTTGGAAAGGTAAGACAACAAAGAAATAACTTCTTCAGCCTCAGCTGGAAGCTGGAAAAAGCAGTTATGAAGGAAGAGAGAAGCAGAATTTCTTACTTGTTTCCATAACCATAGCAAAACAAGCATTCTGCTCAGTGTAATGATTCAATAAGGCAATTTTCAAATAGGTTACTCAAAAAGTTTTATCTGAAAGTTTTTGTCTCTTCTTCTCCCTTAAAAGCAATGCCACAACTTTACCAGAGATAGAACAAGGCAAAGATGCTGAACATATGGATACTAAAGGAAATGATTTCTCTAGCAATGACCACATGAGAACTCTTAGAACTTCCTTCTGCAGTTCACGACTTTTTAGTGGTTTGGATGACCTTGATAGGAAAAACAAGTATGGAGCTGATCTGAATTTTCTATAACATACACAGTAAATGCCAGACAATCCCTTCCATTTACCATAGCGTCAATACTACACCTCAGCAAGTATGCATTTATTCAGGCTACCTAGTGGCTGCATATAGAAGTACCTAGAGATGATGTAAGAATTTCTCAGACAAACACTTTTCTTCAATGTCCAAAAACCACTGTCATCATCACAGTGGGTCCTTAGATGATTCCTTTGTCAAAATTCAATAAGACTTAATAGTTTTGAAAGTATTTTTGCCCTGTGAGGTGAATATATAATGCAGAGGTGGTGAGGGTTGGATCCAAACACTTTTGTGATGTCTACTGTTAATAAGCCTGCACAGCAGTAGCTAGTTCTGTGCTTTTTGCCAGGGCAAAGCAACGGCAAAGCTCTGACAGCATAGACACAGCTTGTGCTAAGGGCCTCTGAAGCCCAAAAGAAGGCAACGTAGTAAAAACTATATAGAAATATATTCTTCAGTTGGAAACAGAGACCTGTAAATATTCTCAAGTGACATCCCATTTCAGGGGGCTCACAGGCCTGAGATGATAACAAATTAGATATATTTCTACCAGATTTGTATAACTCACCAAATCTTGCATCAGCCTCAAACCCCAGGCCATCACTTCCTGCATACGCTGTATGAATAAGCAAATCCATAGAAAAAGAAATCTTTAGGCTGTTTCAGCTGAGAATGTTTTCAGCAAGTCCACACCTCTGGCTGGACCACTCCAACAACTCCAGCAACTGAGGCAGCTCCTCTCTAATCTGCGTATGCCACCTTCCTGTTTCTCACCTCGGGTCCTCTCTGTGTTTCAAGTGCAGCAGATTACAAAGGGTGCTCCTATACTAATATTTGTTCCCACCTAAGTAAACTCAAAAGACAGTGAGTATTTGGTATCTCACCCCTTCACGCTCTTCCATAAAACCCACCCGGCCCAGTTACCACCACAGCCCCAACCCTTCCCAAACACAGCATGGCAGAGATACAGGTAAAAGCACCAATATCCAAAATATACTCATCTCACACAGGGTACTTCAAACTACCAACGGTTTCACACACACACAAAATTTCTTTCTGTCCATAAAAATACAGAAACTTTTATTTAGCTAAACTAACACACAGCTTCCACTTCTTTCTTTCTCTGTGTTTGCTTTTTTACAAAAACACCCAGCATTTTGTGCTCCAAGGAAACATGATTACAGGAAATTGCGCAGCTCTGATGCCTTGTTACCTCTTAATGTTGGTTCCCTGACCTTTTTCCTTACGTAAGTGAACTAAATGCTTTTAATAACAATGACAATTTGGTCACAGGTAAGAACAGGAGATTCCCCCTCCTTGGATCTGTATTTACTGTGCATTGTGTGAACATTTTCTCCCTATGTAATAGAGAGGCAGAAAATCATCTGTCAGGGGATGATGGATGATGAAGTCTGCTACTTAGGCCTCAGGGCCTGGCCCTGCTGCTATACTTGACTTAGCCTTCAGTAGGCACTAAGTGCTCTGTCAGATTCATGCCAAGGGAAAAGCATATGCCTGTAACTCCCGAAAGTGTGGGAACCAGAATAAACAGAGACATTTTTAACGTTACCACACGTTTTAAATCTGCTGTGTCACTTTCCTGTAAGCACTGTCCGTATTTTTGTAATATATACAGTCATTGTGGGTTTGTGGCTCTGTCCATCACTGCTGTTCTTTGTTGTACGCTAACCAAGAAAACAAATGAAAAATAAAAAGAATGCACAGAATACATGACCATTTGGCTGACTACTACGCTCTGTCAGCAAAGTAGAGATGAGGTCTCGGGGTTTTCTTCTCTTCCTTGCCCCTGACAATGCTTTTGTTGGTTTGTTACAACAAGGCTTTTCTCACCTCACACAGTTTTATTAATTCAGGGTTTTTTTAGCATCCCCTCGAGTGCTGTATCACCATGCAGAGATATGTTACCACAGGGCTATAGTTAAAAGCCATCTTCCACTCTTCTTTCCACCCCAAAAATTCCATCAATCATCGAGTTATGCTACTTGGCTTGGATGGACTGCAGCAGGACTCTCAAAATCTCACGCATTTCCATTATGAGCCCCATGTCCCACATGTCCAAGGTAAAAAGATGGTTTCAAAATGATGCCAATCATAAGCGTGGTTTTCTAATGCATATTTTTATCTCATATTGCCTAACTACTGATTATAGCCGGGCTTTTAAAACAATTTTCTTAACAGAGAATGGCTCAAAGGCAGCCATGATGGAAATTCCATTCTTTAGAAATTCCTCAGCAATGAATATCGCCGTGTCTCCTCTTTCATCACTGCCTTCTTAAGATAAAATATTTGTATCATAGCAAGTATTAAAGGGCTTGATTCCTAGTTTAGGAGAGGCTTAGAGAAGATGCCACAAAAATTAATAGCAGTTCAAATTACAAAAAATTGCCTTGAGGGTCTCCCTGCCCCTCCCAGTGCAGGTACTATTTTTACCCATAAAGATCAGTATAGAAGCTTCATAAAAAAAACTTCTCTAGATTAGATGTCCTTTCAGTCAGAAAAGGGACATTCCCCAGCCCTGATTTACCACTGGGTAATTTCTGAGGAAAGGGCTTACCAGCATTTTACTCCTTTCTTGTAGCAAAATTCATTGACTGAGGCCTTACAGACCCCCAAAACCAGCTGCATTTACATTTTTTGGTCAGTCACGTTAACCCTTACAGGCTTTAGCAGGGTTCCTGCAGCACCAAGACAGTACATAGCAAGGCAAGTACTAGAAACCACTAAAAAGAAAGGATATTTTTAGGCTAGAGTCACTGTCACAACTTATGCAAATTCCAAATTTCTTCTGCTTTGACATGAATATTTATCCAAGTGCAATGCTCATTCCCAAAAACTAGCTTTCCTTAGTTATATATGGATTGCCATTTGCAACTCTCACACTGAATTTAAGTTATTAGATGAGGATCCACTCCTCCGCAGTGTTACTAGTTATTTCTTTTCTACAATACGCATTAATACAAGAAGATATCCAAAGGTCTATTCATCTTATTTTACAGATGGGCTTAGCTGACAGCTTGAGTCTGACTTGTCTTTTATATCAATGCATCCGTCCCAGCACCACTCCAGGCTTCCCTACAAAATATGCCCGTCATTCAACAGCTGCAGAACAGTTTAAATGCTCTTATCTGCTTACTTGAAATCCCCCAGGGCGCAAACTTCCCTGAGATGATCTTTACCCTTCCCTTGAATCTAATGCACTGAGACCTAGAAAGGCATTACGGCCAGAGACTGGTGTGACTACAGTAATAATTACAAGTTCAGCAAATAAGTTTCTTGTTGCAAGCACTGCTAGGGCTATATACAAGCCAAGAAGAACCTAGAATCATTGTGTCAGCAATTCTCAAAGACTATTTTAAATGCTATCAAGTTTAATAAAACTTTTACAACAGAGTACAGAGTGTACTTTATGTTCCTTCGAAATTGATGGAACAAGCCAATTTTTCCAGGTTTGTAGGCATAACATTTATTAAATTATAATAAGAAAATAGCTATTTAAAACCATGAAATGAAAGGCTATAATATACATTTAAAGGTCAACAACTGTATGAGTTTCCTTATTATATATTTTATCTGGGAAGTACTGGGAGACAAAGGAGCTCTGGCACCATACATGCACAGCTGCACACTGTCGCTACTCCCTGCTCTGACTCAGACAAGGAACTACATATTGTTACAGACTGGCCCTGCTTCACCTGAGCCTCTCACAGAACTGCCTTCACCTATTAAGATGGTGACTTACACCCTTTAAATAATTTCCACTATATGTATTACATATAGATGGAGCTTTTGCAGCTGCAGTAGCAAGGTCAGACTGAAATACGATGATTTTATTCCATCTCTGCACTATACTTTCTTTAAACCCGTTTTACCACCTCCACTCCAATTGCTTTTCTTCAAATATGGAAGGTTAACATGTCCTTTACACGGGAGGAGAGGTTGTGTTAACTAACACACCAAACAGAAACAACCAAGATGATCAACAAAGAAAAGCCAACGAGAAAATACCCAGATGAAGTGGAAACTTCTTCACTGAGAGACTGGAAAGAAATGTGACCTAAGTTTTGACTTTTAAAAGCATTTTAATGTTTCGGCATTAAAAATTTTTTATTTCTTCCTAAATATGTTTAAAATCAAACTTGAACTACAAGGAAAGTAATAAATACTGCTAGGGCTGGGGTTTTTTTTCCAAGTGCTATTTCATTGGGCCTCATTCCATATTCTAGTCTCTTCACTTAACCTGAGTAGGTATTTAAGAAGGATTTAAACAGGACTTTGTTTGTTTGTTTGTTTTTTTAGCAACACTTAGAGCAATATATCTTCCTGGAGCCACACAGAAGAAAATATACACATGGACGAGAGTATAGCATCAAGCCTATTTTGTAAACACCTTTCATTTGTTAATAATCACAGCTGTTTTTCCGAATTAATAATGTAAACCCCAATATAGCAGCAAACTGAAATATATACTTCATAATACAGAATTGCCCAAGTTTCACAGACCTCAGAAATCTTCATTACTGTTTCCTTCTAATCTGTGGATGCATACATATATATTGCATATGGAGGCTCATATAATGCCATTGACATCAATGGAACGCTTCAATAGAAAGTAATTTGGATCAGTATGGGCAACCTTATACCTTTAGGCTACTAATCAGCTTTTGAGCATTAAATTCAGCTGGCTTAAACAATATATAAATAATATAGAGAGGCACTCTTACAGTATTCATCAAATATGTAAAATACAACGCAGAAACACTATCACAACACGCAAATCCAGGTGTTTAATGATGAATGTTGTAAAATTGGCACAACTTTGAAAAGCACAGCTGTGATTAGGATATAATTATCTTATGCGAAAAATCCATTTCAGAGCTATAGTTCTTTGCTGCTAGCAACAGGAACAGATTTTTATTATTTTCCATTCACCTTAATTCTGTGAAGTCTGTGCAGCTATGAAAGAGTGGTTTGGATTCTAGTCTGGCTCAGAGTTCTAAACAAATTTTTTTGTAACTGATTGAATAACAGCAGATTTCTTGTGAAGAACCCAGCTTTAATTTTGGCTCTCAGATTGATGGAACAGGGCTGGCAGCAAACACACCTATTATTTATTACTGGATACATACGGTATGAAAGTAATTGGAAGAAACAGAGACACCACAGATATTTGTAAGTTACACAGCTGATCTGTGTTGAGATTTTATATCTCAAGCATTTCATCACATCAGAAAGACACCATAGTATCAGAAAGTAATTCTGCTCGTGTATGAATGCAACAAAATGTGGATGCACAGGTTACCTGCTGAACTGGCTAGCATGTTATATTCTGCATAGACATCCATAGAAACACACGTGTGTACCATATGCATACTTATATTTTTCAGATCACAGCCTGTTACCATTTGAATACAACTGCAAAATTGCACAAGAGCCATATTGTCAAAATTGGCTCAAGGGAGGCAGAGATGTGGCTATGGATATATAAATCTTCTTCCACCAGAAGGAGAATTTTCTTTTAACACAGAAGAAAAAAACAACAAAAAAAAACCAAACAAAAAAAAAAACCAAAAAAACCAAAACAACGGGGGAGGGGGATGTTGCAGGGAGAAGAAAAAAATCCAAACCCACCAAAACCCAGCTCTGTATTATGTGAAGAATCCTTCCAGAGCAAAACACACTGGATAAAACTAAAAACCCAAACCTTCAAAAAGTTTGTTAGTACAGCGATTCACAATGTTTAAAAGACCCAAACTCTCTAGTTTTTTCTCCCTTCTAAGCTTTTGAATGCAAAAATGAGATAAATATGATCCAAAGATATTTCATACATTAGAATCTACTTCTGAAAAAAAAAAATGTCTATTTTTAAATATTTTTTTATATTTGGTATGTTTAATTTAAAGAACGTAAGATTGCAGACAAGATGAATTTTCTACTATCTCAGTCATAAAACTGTATCACTTTTATGGTTAAAGAGTATTCATAAATTAAAATAACTAGAGTCTAATAATTTAGATTGCCCTGAAATAATACTAAAGATGAGTAAAAATAAGATGCTCCATCTGGCCATTTCAATTACAATCTTCTACATCCCATTAAAAATATTATTTTGAATTAATATAGTCAAATACATCTGCCAAAAAAACCCTTAGCTCTGACTGACTAAAACCAATTCAGCTCTGCCGTGGGCTCTGGCCACAAGAGAGAAGCTGCACTGGATTACACAGCACTATTGGGACATCTTCTTTAAATAGGTATTTTAAAAAGTCATGATCCCCTCTTCTACTAGATGTTCTCTGTAAACATTTGGGAAATGAATCACTCGGCATCCACAGACTATAAGCAGCAAGAAGCACTCATAACTTGGAAAAAAATAGCTGTATTTCTTGAAAGAGGCAAGATGGCTTTCTGTAATATGAAAGTGCAGCTTAAAAGATATGTTAGATCCATGGAAATCTATTGCATAAGGATGTGTAAAGAATCAGCACAAAATTTACCTAGTGATTAACCATGATTAAGTGGTATTTTACAGATTTAGATAGGACATAACTGAATAATGGATATTATGCTGGCCCTCTTCTACTAGCGTTAATGTTACCATATAGAGTAAACTCAGGATATCAACACCCGAGTTATACTTTCTGAATTGGCCAAAGTCAAAGTGAGAATACACCGCAAAACCCATTTTAGACCTACTTTGTATTTTTTCTTTCTCATTAATGCTATTCAAACTTCCTAAACTGTATTTCATTTGTTTTTAATGAGCTAAATTCTCTGTAACTGTTTTTTCATCAATTGTGGGAACTTAGTGTCCAGAGAAAATGGATTAAAACTCTCCAAAAGTAACGACTCTGAGTTAAGCTCCCTTCTGTCCACAAGTCTCCCGTGTTTTAGCTAGTAAGTCACACCAACAAAACATAACCAACAACACTGGAACAGGCTCCCCAGAGGTAGCTGACGCCCCAAGCCTGTCAGCGTTTAAGAGGCATTTGGACAATGTCCTTAACATGTTTTAACTTTTGGTCAGCCCCGAATTGCTCGGGCATTTGGACTAGATGATCATTGTCGGTCCGTTAAAACTGACGTAGTCTATTACGCTGTTCTAAACCTTTCCTTTCCCACTTTAAAAACTCCAGCTAAAAGTACCAGTGCCAGAGGGTCCAGGATTTGTGTGAACACTTCTGGGAGAAGGTTTAGAAAGTTACTTGAATTATAAGCTGGTATAAGAAAGTATGGAGAGTAACTTGAATTGTAATGGAGGAGATCATGATGGAGTTTTGTGGGTAAAATGGTTTGCAAGTAACTCAGAAATCACTGAAAGTCCCGAGTCTTCCAGTGATGAGGCAGTTCTGCCTGTAGAGGTGCAAGCGTAATGGTGTCATTCCAAGACCAACAACCTACATGAACCAGAGTATTTCTTGGGCTCTGCTCATTTCCCTAAACTCTTGTGGCAATGAGGAGATGAGACATGGAAACACCACAAGGATGAAAATTCTCACTTTCTCAACTCTATAGCTAAAGTGCAGTTCAGCTGGAGTAAGTATATTCCATGTAGAAGCAAGCTGGAAGGGTTTAACTCAGAAAATTCTGTTCTCAAAACCCGACTAGAAATCTCAAACCAAATAAATCTCTAGACAAATTTTATTGTTTCTGTACCTTCCACTAATTCTTAATAGGAGAATAAGAGGAAAATGTGCACTTTGTTTTAAGTTGTTCATTGTCCTCTCTATTTTTTTCTTTCCTGCTAGCAGGATAAAGAGGAAGAGACAGAAACTGCAAATTAATTACGATAAAGATTATTTTCCTGAGATTTTTCAAGCCTCATTAAAAAACTCAATTCTCATCAAATTTATAATCCAGTAACATTTGTTTTGAGACTTTGTTTCTTCCCCAAAACAGAAAGAGTGCCAGTAAACCGGGTTCAAACTCTGTATTAATCAAAATAACTTCAAGTTTAGCAATTATTATACCCAGTTAATAAATGTGCATTCTACAACATACAAAAAATGATGTAATTTGTTTGACATGCCTCGTGGTCCAGTGCACTAATTAGGGGCCTGACAAGTTTGTGGGAAGTATTCTCTAAAAATAGGAAAGCTTAAATCAGGAAACATTTATACAGACAATATGGTACTTGCAGCCTGAAACAGGACCAGGGATTGTTGGATGAATGGGTTAGAGCATGATTCAGTAGCTATAAAACTATCTGGGAATATTTAAGTCAAGAAACATGATTTGTACCCATAGAAAATACAAGGGTTGGGGGTAGATTTTCTAGACTAACTCAGTAAGTTGGGCAGGAAATTATTTCTTGCATGCAACAGTTTTTGCAGATACTAATCATGTCTTTGGTTTTGGAGGTGAAAATGTGCAGGTCATTTTTGGTAGATGCCTCCTCTCCCTCCCTATTATCTTCTCTTCTCCTTTGTGGGTGGGGTGAAGTTAGAGTGCACTCGAGAATTTGAAACTAAAACTTCAAGCCATCTTCAAATAAGGAAATAAAAAAGCAGGGAAAAACATGAATTATGATGAACAATGAACTGACTGCGGCAAAGTTTTCCCCATAGCAGGAGACTGGTAAATGTTGGGAAAACAAATCTTCATAATTATTGACACTTGTGCTGGAGCAAAGCTAAGCCAAACCATTAAGTTGCTCAACCACAAAGAGATGATTAAAATTGCTTTGAGAATCTGGCTGTGTTTTTCTTTTGGAAATAAAGGTGAGGGGGGGAAATGGAGTTTACGCCTGGATGTTCCACAAAAAACAAGCTAACTTTTATTTTTAATTGTTGGGTTTAGGAGGAGGAAAGGGAACGTAAAAAAGGCCACTGGAGTATTTCTGTGGTGATGAAAACCTAAATTGAATGTATTAATTTGCAATTAAAACATCTGAGGCATTTCTTCATTATCCTTATTATAAAAATGTTGAGAAAATGTTCAAGGGTAGGATTCTCAGAAACAGTGATTTTCAATAAAATACTGTTATCTACATCATCAGCATGCCAACTTAGAAGGGAAAAAGGCAATATTGCAGTTGCATTATCTTAAAAAAGCTGACTCATTCTCTAAAAGATGCAAAATACAACAAATAACCTCCTAACCAAAAAAATAAACGTTTTCTAGTCACCAAAAGTGAAATTAGTCACTTCAGAGGAGGAAAAAACCCAAACATTTTCCAATATTGCCCCTTCTTGATCAGCATAAAAACAGTTTAGTTTAACTGTGCTGAGCCAATAATCTTTTTTCATGCCATGTTCTGCCTTTATGGCTACATCTTGTTCCAATTTTGGTTTCATCCATTCCCCTTTCCAAACGACCATAACTTTCATATAGGCTTGCCATACACCAGATCCCATCTGTCTGTGACCTTGAATAAACAAGGGGCCTTTGATGTTCTCATGCACTTCAAACCACTTTGTCATTTGCAGTGATATATGAGCCACACTGTAGTGACATGCAGTCATTACTGGTTTGTGGAAGTGCCTTCCTGCTTCTTCTCTTGATGTAAGTTTACCATAGAACAAATTTACTGTAATCTTTGTGTTAACTTATGCTTCCCTACAGAGTGAGAAAGAGGTCAGCAAAACAGCAATGGGAAGCTGGAAATAGAAATCCTGCACATACAGCATCCCGACAGCCAAAAGCAAGGCTCTGTCTCTAACAGAAGAAAGAAAACCAAATCACGCCAACCCCATCCAACAAACCAACTGATGATCAGAAGAACTTCTTCTTGAAAACAAATATTACAAGGAATTTGTTAACCGATGGACAGATTTACACACCCCACACAGCAGCTTTGTTGTGGCGTTGTGTGTTCATCCTATTACATTTCAAGGCTGCTGTTCAAGGCTGTTGGGTTTTGGCACTGTCAAAATGAAACAGAGATTATGTGGTACCATATGTCAGGCAGCTGAAGCAAAGGATTCCTGGTCTAACATGTTTGCCTTTCCCGTCTGGAGGGAGCATTAAAACCAAAGGAGCAGGAGAGGTGGGTGGGCCAGCACAGGGTGGGACAGGGTGTTTTTGCTCGTGCCCCAACATCTCAGCATTCCTGCTTGCATTTCTGAAGACTAATGTCTGGATGTTTCTGCCCTGCCAAATTCAGGAAAGACTTCATCTTTTCCTCCAAGACAAAAAGCAAAACACAAAGCAAAACCCTTCAGCAATTATTTTTTAATGTAAATGCATGTTTATTTCATGCCCTCAAGCCTTTTAGTCCTGGTTGTTTGTGACAAACATTCCACAATAGACTCTTTAAAGTCTGGCATATGTGCCAGTGCTAAAAAAACATACAGCAGAAGACATAAGACAATTAAAATGAAAGACGACAACAACATGCCACTAATGGTTTTAAATTATTACATTGTAGACTACTTACTGGTACATCATGGAAGAGCTATCCCCACAGCTCTACACAAACCTGTGCTCCACCAATAAACTAATCTTTATCATGTAATACATTGGTTTTCTGTTTCAATGATGTTTGCATTATATACTCTGGCATCCTGTAACTATGGATAAAGGATTGTCACAGCTGAACACCAATTAGCTCAGGTGTCTGATTCAATATGCAATAGATGTTCACGGTCCAACATCCTCAGTCCATATCCACTGAGGAGGCACCACTGACTGACTTTTGAGATTGAGTTGTACTCAACAACTGCAACGAGGTGACCTGCAAGTACCAAGGTGTCCAGACTGCAGGCACTTGAAGTAACATACAGAAAAACCCATTTTCAGGAGCAATTTGACTGAAATAGCATCCAAGATGCATGTGAATTAGCTCACAGAGGACCCTGGAGGCTGCAAGTTGCAGCCACTGTTGTGCAAGTTGGCTTTCAGTGCTGGCCTAATTATTTCACCACAACATTTATTTTTTCTGTGCAGTCCCAGTTCAGCTGACTGTCCTGAATAGCAAATATTTTGAAAATTGGATTTTTTAGGCTCCTGAACAATGTAGGTGGTTTGGGTTTTTTTTAGAAAGTTACCTATTATCCTGGTTTCAGCTGGGATAGAGTTAATTTTCTTCTGAGTAGTGGGTGCAGTGCTGTGTTTTGGATTTGGTGTGAGACCAATGTTGACGGCACACTGATGATTTTGGTTGTTGCTCGGTAACATTTGTACTAAGTCAAGGACTTTCCAGTTTCTTGGGCCCTGCCAGCGGGAGGACTGGAGGGGCATGGGAAACTGGGAAGGAGCACAGCCAGGACAGCTGACCCGAACTGGCCGCAAGGGATTTTCCATACCATATGACGTTATGCTGATTATATAAACTGGGGGAAGAAGAAGAAAGATGGGGGATGGGACAGGGACATTTGGCATTATGGCATTTGTCTTCCCAAGTCACGGTTACGTGTGATAGAGCCCTGCTGTCCTGGAGATAGCCTGCCCACGGGGAGTAGCAAATTAATTCCCTGTTTTGCTTTGCCCGTGTACTTGGTTTTTGCTTTACCTATTGAACTGTCTCTATCTCAACCCACGAGTTTCCTCACTTTTACTCTTCCGATCCTCTTCCCTATCCCACTGTGTGGGGAGTGAGCAAGCAGCTGTGTGGGGCTTAGCTGATGGCGAAGGTTAAACCACAACAGTCAAACGCACAAGAATAATAAACATTTTTCTGACTCAGGAAGGAACAACAGTAGGTCATGCTTAACTTGTTTCTACAGCACGAAATACAGAGAGGTTTTAAAATTTGTTATTTCTTCTATTTGAGTTTGTTTGGGAGTTTTTATTTGTTTGGGGGTTTTTTTAGGTAAAAAAGGGAAAAGCAACACAGGAACATTCCATAATAACTTGCTGTGAAGTTGACCAAGGGCTCTTCTGGGATGTAGGAAACTCAAGTTCAAGTCCTCTGTCTCTCCCATTCTAAACGCCCTCGTCATTCATGTTAACAGCTGCTACTGGGTAGCTTACTGCCCTTCGTACAAACTACATCCTCTACGTTAAGAACTGAGTACCAAGAACTCTTTTTCTGGTTCTTCCCTTATGCAATATCTGTGCTTTATAAATATTTCAGAAAGATTTTTCAATGCAATTTTTAAAATAAAGATATTGCAGTCAAGAAAGACCAAACCACAAAAAAAAAATCTTAACACTGTCCCTTTATGTTACTGTCACAGCTAGTAGCAGTAGCATATTTTTCCCCATCCAACTTATATTTACATAATGCTAACTAAGCATTTTAATTGTAAAGACACTCCAAATAGCTCACAAAAGTTTTTATAAAGAGTTTTAAAACTACATGGAAAGATTTTAACTCAAAGCAGAAAATTTTAATATAACTCCTATCCACCCTTCCTTTCCCCTCCTCCCAGACAATAATTTTTTAACCAAAATGAAAACACACACACTTGTCATCAGGTTAACGCCACGAAAGGAAGAAGTTTTAAATCCCATGAAAGAAACAAGAGTCTATGAAGCTTATCTGTTCTAAATTATTGAGGTATTAGAGAGACTTGGAATTCTTAAGCAGTCATGAAACGCATTTGTAAGGAGTATCAGCTCAGTTTTAATGGAGAAGAAATATTACTTCCAATGTCTTCTTGGTAACTGGGATCACGGCAGACAGGCTTGCCTAAGAGCAGACAGGTTTCTCTGCTGAGAAACCATGCTGGGTTTCCTACATGAAACCAGTGCCGTAGTCACTGGCGCATCCTTCTTCCCCAGAGCTCAGTAAGAAGTTAAAACCCATTTTCTTGTTGACAACTGATAAACTTTTCCCTGCCAAAGCTCACCCTACACAGGCTGAAACCCAGCTAGGAACCCAAGCAACTACAAACCTCATTGCTGTGTTCTTTAAAACTGATCACACATAGGAGTACTCACTGCCTGCAGTTTCTTGAATGGTGTCTCCTCTCTCTGTTAAGACTCATGTTTAAGCCTATAAACCAGATTAGAAAGTGAATGTTACTGTCTAATATACCTCTACTGAACACAATAAGAAAGCTGATGAATTGCCTCAACAACCAGGTTTTAGACAAAGGACTCTCACTGAAAGAACAGAAAAAAATATCATCAATCACCAATGCTTTCCAGCCCCTAATCCAATTCCACACAACAGCAAGGTATGTGTATGAAAGACGCAGCAGCCTATGCCTTGCTGTCCACTAGCCCGAGCTAAAGGACATATTTACACCTCCTTCTATCAGTTCACTGTGAAAGTGGAAGACTGAAGGCAAAGCAATGGGGACAGAATGGTCTTTTTGCTGGTTCACATCTGAAACGTGAGAAAGCATCTGTTCCTTCATCTCCCTGTACAGAGATGGATGTGCATGAACCCAAAAGAAAACTAAAAAGCAGGGTACCATTTAGCAGTTTGTCAAAACTGAAACGTTCTCCTGAGACATCTTTCTTCCTAAAGCACCTCCAACAGGGTCACTCAGGTTTCCATAAGTCCACCTGGCTGACTCTGGATCCCATCAGACGCTGCCACCGGCCCGGCTGTGCTGCAGCACCAGGACAGGCTCGTGAGCTCCCTCACAGAAGGCTGAGAAACCTGCAGATCCCAGAGCCCACACCTGTGCACCGGCGTACAGGTGAACCCTCCAGACAGAATTTCAAAATTGGGGGATTGTTCTCAGTCAAACCTCAGGATAGTTTTGGCACAAAGCAGAATTCATTCCAGAACTGAACAGAGAAAGGAAATAGCATAGGACTTAGAAATCTACTGACACAGGGTAGGAAGAAGTAACTGGTATTGCTGTCATCACTCTGATCCTTCAGCATCCGAAATTTCATTCATAGGATTATTTTTCCCTTGCACCTTTCTCCAGATTTATGGATCACTGTTCATGATGCATAATGGCAAATCATGAAGTTTTAATCCAAAACCATTGTCAATGATGAGGCAATAGAAAATATTAGTACCATTTTATATAACTGAAACAAACTTCAGCACAAGGTACTTAAGAGCTACAGTTGACCTAATTTTTTGTTATGCAAGAGTACAAATTCTCAAGTCCTCTTCTGCCTGAAATAATATCTTTAAGTCCCTGTAGCCTCTAACAAAAGTTTGGTAGTCTAGTGGAAAAAATGCTTTCTTTGTTCTACAGTGGGTGAGGACAGATATTGCTAGGTTTATATGCTTATTAAAAAAAAATCTCCATGAAAGGGACATTGCCAGCCAGAAAACCACATTCCAAGTAAGCTAGCTACACCTCCTCTAGCCAAAGCAGAACACCTCAAATTAATAGCAAAGACAAGAAGAAAAATATTTTCTTAGTATATTCCTTTCACGGTATTTTGTGTATAGTCAGATCTGTTCTGCTCTCCTGGAGAGTCTCTTCTGCCTTCTGAAAGAGAGATTTATGAACACTACAAAATTCAAATAGACAACATTATCTAGGTCTTAACTGAGCACCCCCTTCCTCTGCCTCCTCTCATTAGGGTCAGCCTGCAGGACATGGTTACACGTTTGGCTTAATTGAGAACCTGTATTTTGTGACTGATGAAATGAAAATTTAGTGTGGAGCACTCTTCTACCACTACAGCCTTCTTCCACAGGCTGGCAGAGGGAATAAAAGGGAGTCACCAGAAAACTCAAACCCATGTGAGGTACTCAACCAGTAGCTCTGAAAAGAATTTGTGGTGTGTAACATACTGTTCCTTAGGTACGGGGTTTTGGTCATCTTTGCCAAGGAGCTCTACAATGGAGGCTGCCCGTTTCTCTTTGTTTTCCAGAGTGATTTGAAATGCCTTGCCTGCAGTTATCTGCCAGTCCAGGATTAAAACATATGCTCTTGAATATCAACCTCCTGATCTGTCCAGCAGATATGAATAACCTGGATTCACAGTTCTAGACATGCACAGCTCCTTATACAGACATATGGGCTTTCCAGGCCTTTTCTACTAAACCTGTTTCCAGCATTATCAGCTCCCTCCCTGGTGAATTAGCAGTTCTTCACTGAATGAAAGGATTGCACACATTTTTAGAAAGATCACTCCCCTCATACGTATTTAGTGACTGTTGAAGTTTGCATTGTCCCTAATATAGCATTTAGATTCGTTCTCCCTCAAGACTGTTACTGCTTTCGTATGCTTCCTTTGCAGCCTAACCCCAACGGGCACCCACTGCGCAGTGGGATTATACCCAAAGACAAACATTCCTGGAATTTGGGCTCCTTGGCAGAAAGTCAAGGATGTAATTTAAACACCTCTTTTCCAAAGTTCAAGAGAGCTGGCTGAACCAGCCATCAAATTACATCTCACTATAGATTGGCTAAACCACCTGAAGAAGACAAGCTGTCAAGGGCAGGAGAATCTCCGATACCAAGTGTGTAAGACCACACACAAGCCCAGTAAAATTATCAAGGAAGTTTCCATTAGCTTCCACTTTCTTTGCATGGCCAACATTCAGCAAGACATTTAAGTATGCACTCCACAGAGTAAGCTCAGGGCCTGAAAAAGACCCAATATTTACGAAAATTAATTTGGATGAAACTTACAAAAAACCCACAGACCTTTTAATACTTTTTTAGAAAGGATACATTTAAAGTATTGCTGGTTAAAGGTTCATATAACAAGCAAAGACCAAACTACTGTAATGTATGTTTCAGGCAAACCAGAAATCCAGTGCTCAGAAGAATAAACATTCATAAACTCTGCAATCTAATTTTATACAGCAACAAAAATGTACAATAAATTTCACAGGCTTATTGATCCTAATACCATTGGCATTGCCCCAGCAATTGATTTAGTCATTTGATCAGCTAGAGAAAGGGATGGGGAATATAATATTTTAGTGGACTTCATAAATTCAAAGCCTCAGCTTTCAAGTCCAACCAATAATACAATAAACCACAGAGATCATAAATGGAACAACTAAAGTTTTGTAATTACAACATGGTTTATAATGTAATAATTTAGCAAATGGCAGGCATGTTTGATTTACGCAAGATGCAGAATAGCAGGTTGTTTCTCATCAGAGCTGCAGCAATATATTTTCTAGATAAATATTTCGAACAATCAGTTTTTGCTTCTCAACCTCTCCAAATGGTGGTTGCTTGCCTGGCATTGTCCAAATTCAAGGGTTTTTTTATAAGAAGTGAAACAGACCTAGTTCTCATCTTCCTTCTGGAGATTTCTGAACCCAGTGTTTGTGTGTGTTTATCTATATGGAATGAAACAGGAGGTATTTTTCCATCTATAAGAGGACCATTAAGTACTCATAACAGGCACAATATTTAGCATTGCTCGATCATCTAAAAAGGTTTAGAAATTGCAGTAGCGTCATTCGGTGGTTGTCTTGACAGCCTGCCTACTGGCGTGCATCTGCAGGAGGTAACAGGAGAACAACATCCCCCATTACACCCGTGTATAACCTACCTCCTTACAGGGGTTTCTGGTCTGGGTGCTCATCTGTGTCTCCACCTCTGAGACACAGCACACAAGGTGTCGGCTCTGGACAGCCTCCTGATTGTGCCCCTCAGTCCTGCCAGCGCTCAGCGAGGCACTGATGCTGTCTGCACTGCTGCTCCCTCCGGCCAGAGGCCAATTTCTGCTCTTCTGGAAGATGAGGGATGTGCTGAGCAAAACATCCTACCTGAAAATACCCCTGGAGCAACGCAGCCCCTTACAGCAGCCTATGGCTTCACAGCACCACCGCAACTAACGCTCTCCAATGGCGCTCCAAAACACTTGTAACACATGCCCCTGAGTTTTATTTAATTATTTCAATAAACATGCAATTCATTTACATAATTTTAAATTATTTAAAACTTCAATAATTTTATTTAAACACAACATTTTGAGGGTGTTGTGGTTTTTGGTTTTGGGGTTTGTTTTGTTTTGTTTTGTTTGTTTGTTTTTAAAGAGATACCAGCAGATCACCTAAGAGATACCCCAGAGCAGCCCGGGTAATGGATGCTTTTGCACATTTTCAGACCTACCCCTCCAGCTACACCCAGAAACACCCTCTAAAATTCAAACCCGGGCAGTGTTGTGGTGCTCCTAGGAAGCCAGTTTTGCACAGCACAGATCCACCTTCTTCCAGAGCAAGGGAATGACTCAAGACACTGTGCTTGTCCATGGATAGGTTTACACTTGAATGGGAGCAAACACTGGTGCAACAGCAATAAAGCTGCGTGAGTTGTCGCTCTCCTGCCAGATACGCCTATTGGGCTCTACGAAAACTTTTCCACGATTTATTCTACGGAGCATTCTCACATTTTGGCCAAAAGATCAAACTTCAGACAGATTTTCAGAGGCAGCTCAGTCAGCGGAGGAAGTGTCCAACCCCCTTTATGCTCCTTCATTGCAGACCCTCTGCAGGAAACAGACGCCAATAACTGATGCAGAAGAGCTACCACATGCCCTGTGCCTGTGCACAGGCAAGCAGCCAGGCTGTAGTGAGCTGGGACAGTAGTCAAGAAGCATCCAAATCCCAAGGCCTCACAGACCCCACCAAATTTGTTAGCTCCAAATTTATAGCAGCTTTTAAACAGAAAGTCACGTATTGCCCAATCCTCTGTGGAAAATCCACAGTAAAAATTCCCACATGAAAAAATTAGCCAGTGATGTGAGCTTCCCTGGCAGCATGGGAATTTTGGGATGGAGTCCCACAATGTGGCCTGCTGTTAACTTCACAGTTCAGGAAGGCATCACGTGAAATACGTGCCTCTGACAGCAAGGTCTCACCAACCCCCCCACCCCCCTTGAGGGAAAGTCACCTGCTGCTGAACATTTCAGCCCAGTGATGGAGGCTGATGTCACCGCAGGCCTGCATGAAACAGCAGCCTGACAAATACTGTCAAATACATGACTTATTTCCATTAGCTTTTATTTCTACTAAAGAGGTGCTCCCCCTTTTTTTAATCCTAATTTCTAAAGGATCTCTTAAAAAAAAAAAGCTTCTCTTGAGTTTCATCAGAAATGACTTGGATGATCTTCTGTTAAAAGAATGACTTTTATCCTCATTCAAATACATATTGTATTGGCTTAGAAACATCAAAGAGGCAATGTCTTTACATATTCTATTTCTAAGAAAAGAAAAGGAGTTCTCTCTTTATTAACATCGGTAATGTTGAATCTTATAATGAAAAATGCACAAAAGCAATATTTTTGATGAATAGGTAATAGAACAGCACCGAATAAGAGAGCATTAATATATTTTTCCCAAAGACTCACTCAGATAATGCATCAGGAGGGTTTTGAACTGAGACAAAGCCACAAGCGAAATGAGGTCGGTGGTCTTCCGCTTCCCCTCTTACAGCCCAATATTTTTATTGACCTTGAAAAACCACCACGCAGTTCAAGCACAGCTATCAACACCCGATCGTCACAGCCCACGACGGCCACAGCAGGAGCGCTCTCAGGCCAGAAGTAGTTTGCAGGAGACAGATAATACCGTCTGACCAAACCAATATGCAAACATTACCTAAGGCAATTATTTGAATTATAAGTGGAACAAACATAGTGGCATATCACAAGTAACATTTTTGTACCTGTAAATGTTTTTAGAGGGTTTATTACACCAGCAAAGTGACCTGCAGAAAAGTCTGCAGCACTTTTTGGTAGAGGGTGGGCACGTATCCTTTCTGTCTCTGCTGTGTAGCACAATAGAGCCTTTGTGATGTTCCCCAGAAAACCTATTTATGCACTTGGATTTTGAAAATTCCTTTCTCTCTTTGTCATCTTTCACTATTGTCTTTGAACCACACTGACAATACAATTATAAAGGGCCATATAAGCAGTTAGATTGGAAAACAAAAAAGGAGAAAGAAAAAAGAAATTTAAAAATAAATCAGGCGTGACACTCCCCTGCATTTTTCATTACTTAATAACAGTCGATAGAAACCAAAAAAAATCTAATATTAATTTGAAAAAAGAATTCTTGGTTGAATTCCAAGGAGATTTCTATTGAGGTACACAAAAGGGATGTCATAGGAAAATACATTGTACTAGAATCACAGCAACGTATTTTGGGATCTGTGTCACATCTGGAAAATACCTTCATACATATGTACAAAAGACATTACTTTATTCTTCAAAACGTTATTATTAGGCTTTGGAATTTCAAAAACAGTAATGAATCACATTTGGAAAAATCAAGATTTTACATTTTCTTTGCTCATCTAGTTCTACAGAAAATGGAAATTTGCATTTGGGAGTGATGTATGTTGCACAAGTAATTCTTCCCCTTTTGCCTTTATTTATTTTATAATAAAACAAAGAAGTGTTTCATAGTAACAATACCTTGAAAAATGAATATGTGCTGGGATCAGAGTTTGTATGAGAGAATAAGTATATATACAGACGTGGCAGATGAAGGGTAAGGATGTATTAAAAAAACAGCATGAAAGAAAAAGAAAAGAGGCACTGATGAGAGACTGTACCCTCACTGTATTCATCCTTGTGAATCTCTTGCTCTCCTGCACAAATGTATTTTCCACAGAGGAGGATTTAATCTACATCTCTATTCAAGATCCAGTTGTCTGCTCATTTGTCACCTTCTCCCCCCATCATTTCTGTGCCTGAAATTGCAAGCTACAACCACCAAATCAGAGCTACAGTCACAGATGTGACCCATCTGAATGCACTGGACAGGTTCTCACTCCATCCATACTTCAAATCCTTAGCAAAAGCAATGCTACTAGGCTCATTACATTCACTTACATAAAATTTGCCTATCCTCCTCGCTTTCCTTTTCTCCTCTCTCTCTCTCTCTACTTGTCTATACTTAGTACATATGACACTCACAGCAAGGACTTTTTCTTTTCAACGCTTGGAGCTTGGCTCATACAGGGACCTACCATAGATAAATAAGACAACAATTTAATCTGCACTCAATCACTGTGATCTATGGAATAGCAATGTCTTGTTTGAAGTGTGGTATTACATTTGGAAACAGCAAACAAGAAGCTAATTATTTTTTGTCTTTGTATCTATCTGTCACACTTTTTCCTATGGATTGAGCCACTGTCTCAGCCTGCTGACTTTGAGCTTCAGAGAAACAAGAGACCAACGGGGTTGAACTGTGTTAGGGGAGTAAAAAAGTTCAGACAAAGAGAAACAGTAAATCTAGATGTCTACAACATCTGATGTAGTGGCTCAGGACAGGGATGTAATACTAAGTTACATAGTGAAACATTGACATTTTGGCGATTACAGAGTTCAAAAGACGCCCAGAGTCAATCAAATCGGAATTAACAAATGGAATACAAACTGCACAGGGGTATGTAAGTGAGAGAAGAAGAAAAGAGTACTGGGATTAGTAGCTAACTCACTGCTTCAGTAGGCTCACAGGGTTTGTAACAGCTACTATAATTCCTGCATGAGAATAAACACTTCAGAGGTGGGAAGAGGAAAGCAGAGAAAAGAACTATCAGTGGAAAGGAAGGGAGGCAGCAATCATTCCCTCTGCTTTTAAAATATAAACCATTAGCAGAATAAAGTTTCTAAAGTTACTTTCAAAACCGAGAGTCATAACAGCTCCCTGTGCTGTCATAAACAACCCAACGTTTTGTCTTAAAAAGGACAAGGAGTCTTCTTCACAATTATTCAAAACTCTGCTTTTAACGTACAACAAAAGTTATGAAAACTGAATTTGCACATGAGATTTTACAGAGCTGTGAAAAATTAAACTATATGGGAAATAGCCAAAAGAAATGTTTCATATATTTATGTGTATGTTTGTGCGTGCATTCCGAAACGACAGTCAATGGCAGTGGAGAAGCTGGCGTGCCACAACGAAGGATTTATGAAAGTGAAGTTAGGCCTCTCCTGAGGCTGGAAAAGACTGCGTTCTGCTCCAACACGCATCCTTTCTGTTTCATCAGCTTTTGGATTCCACACCAACATTAATATATATACCCCAAGATACACATCGACACCAAAGCAGGCAGGTCCAAGAATAATCACCACATCGCAGATTCACAGCAAGGACAATATTTGTCTGAGCGAGGGGGGTAAATGAAGCATTGACATACGCAGACTCGAAGCCACACAAGGAAACAGCCTGCAGCCTGCCATCGCTACCCTCCATGCCTCACTGTTACCACCCCCAAAGGATGAGCAGAGACGCTCCATGTTCACAGTTCCTGCTGCTCCCTGAATCTAGGCATTTCAACGGTGCCTATGGGATTTGAATAAACCAAATCCTGCCGCTTTGCTAAATCCCCACCCATTTGTCTAGCATTTAAGAATTAAACTCCTGGAAATATAATTACATCCCATATAGATTTTAGGTATTTACTGGCAGATGTCCTCTCCTCCTGCTTCGTTCCTGCTACAAACGGCCACATTGCCATTCTTCAGAGCATTTGCCTCCACAACATTGCTTTCTAGGGACGTACAAGCACGCTTTCCCTCACCACGCACAAATCTGAGGAGAAGCTGCAGAACTCGCACAAAGTCATGCAAGCAGCCTGCAGCAGAGCCAGGAAGGGAGCCAGGCTCGTTGGCCACGCAGGCGAGCCTGGAACAAACAGCCTGTTCGCTGCTTCTCCGGTTCTGTACTGAGCCACAACAGATGTACTGCACCAGGCTCGGCAAGACAAGGCACTGCAGAGTTTCATTAAAGACCTTTTTTTTTCAACATCTGTCTCCAATTAATACATAATTCTGTTTTCTTTTTAAAAATGTAGGACAGAAGATGCACAAGCCATAAATCCTACCCAATTCAAAGATACAGCCCTGTTTAATTATTATACAGCCACAAAGGAACAATTCCTGAAATCCTTTAACTGAAAGGAACACGCTATAGCCACAAGGGCAACTACAGGACACGAACTCTCAATTGAGAACGCCAACTGTATTGAAACGGGAATAACAAAACACTTATAACAATTAATAACAAGGCAAACAAAGGGTATAACCACACAGAGAAGGGATGATTTACAAGAGCATTTACAAGAATATCCAAGGTGAACAGAACAAAGCCCATCTCCCATCTCCTGCCACACCATAACACACCATCACCTTACCTTCACAGTGGCAGAGAAAGAGACACAAAGACATGGGAGGAAGGTTGGACAAGGTCAACAACAAGCCCAAGAGTGCAGGCCCTGCAGGACCAACCTGTCAGACTCTCACCTCTGCTGCAATGAGAGGCAAAATAACAGGGATGATTTAGAAGCATCAGAAGTGGGTTCTCACACTACTGCCAGAAAGAACCGGGATGTAACTTCTCTCGTCCAGAGAGAAGAGTAGCAAGATCCAACAGGATTGAGAGGAGACCTTGGGGGGTCTAGAGAGAAGACAGCATTAAGCAGAGTTCAGCTGTGATTTTGGGGTCTGAAACAGTAGGATTTCCAATGTAATTAGCGAGCAGCAAAGTGCTTGAAGCAGGCATAACCAGGCTTACCACTATCGCCCCGTCTGCTAGCAATGAAAATTTCAAAGATAAGCTTTTGGGTCTTCCCAATTTTCTCTGCAGTAACTACCTTTGTATTATTATGAACATCATTGTTGTTATGAACAGAAAGTTGGAAACTAACAGAAAAGTTGTGAATAGGGATTTCTGCTTTGGCTGTACTCGTTGGAGACAAAGCGAGGGGGTTCTGTTATGGACAGACTTAGGTAAGGGATGTTTTCAATTTCTGTCTTCAAACTTTCAACACTTCCTCCTAGTCAGAGCTCTTTCTCCCAAGAAAGATGACTTTACAACAGCAGTGCTATAAATTAGTGGTCAGTTCTGACAAGAGAGGACAGAAACCTTCAGGATTCTCACTCCACTTACACTTTATAGACAAAACATTTAACATGAAGATGGGAAGATGATGACTGCACTGAGCAAAGGCTGTAACAAGTTCTGCCGCTCATCCAGACAGCTGCGTATCACACAGCTTGAATGCAGGAACTCGGCCGCAGTTTCTGTCACTCAGTCACTGCTGATGGAAATGCTGTGCTATAATTTTCCTGTATTTCAGCAGCACCTAGAAACACCAGATGTGGTTTAAGTCCTGTGAGACTATGCAGAACACAGCCGTTTTGAAAAAGACCAGTTGCCTTCACTCAGCCGCCCAGGTTTGGGCGATGTGTGAAGGTTGCGCTCAGCCTCAGAGACACACTGCTCAAGAAAACAGCATTCCTTGGGTTTGGGGGGTTTTTTGGTCTTTTTGTTGTTTGAATTTTGGGTTATTTTTTTAACATAGAAGGAAACCCAAGCCACTGTACCTGATTTTCCAAGATTCAGCAGAAACAAACCCCTGGTTTTCCGAGGCTGAGACCACTGCTTAACCACGCCATGGATCACCTACGTTCCTTCAGTTATGGCATGGTCTGCTAGTGGAGATCAGCATTACCTCAGCTGCAATCCCATGCTATAACAGCAAGCAACAGTGCCCCTCTTTCTAGGCCACCAATAACTGTGTTTATGTGCATTGCAGCCATGGCACTTCTGCACAGGGATGTAGAAGAGAAACCTTGCTTAGAGCAGTGGATGCTTGCAGTGACTGCAGCATCACCCTGCCACACTCAGCCGAGCTCGGGGCTCACTAAGGACCAGGGCTGGGCATCCCAGCCAGCGTGGCAGTCATCTGCACAGCCTCAGCCCTGTGTTGTTCTGTGGGAGTGGCTGGGAACTGCAGGGAGAGGTGGCACTGCTATCCAGAGTTCGGCAAGTCAGAAAAAATCCCACCAGGATGGTGTTGTTAATACTGCCTTGCGTTATCAGATTTTTTAAAATCCATCCACAAAGAGTTGGCATTAAAAATGCAAAGTATATACTAAGTGGTCGATCTGATTCCCCAAATAACACCATCAATCCAATGCCTGCATGCCACACCCTGTCAGACAGAACCTCACAAAGTGAGGACACCCTGTATGAAATCCCATATTCTTGTTAATCCATCCAGTTACTGACAAACAATACATTCGATCATGGGAATACCAGAAAACACAAGAACACTGTGTTAAGTAAGATTGCCTATGGCTCACTTAAAGCTTTTACATTAAACAATATGGAGATGGGCTGATGTCTGTACTGCCTAGATGACCCCTCGGCAAACAAAGGTGGCTCTTCCGAAGCACTTCAGTGTAACTCAGCCTAGCCTGGAAAGTTCAAAGTTGCATCCTGGCTGCCCTCCAGCTACACGGGTTCACAGGAGACACAGAGATAACTGGATTCAGATAGATGCAGAAAACTATGCTGATCAAATCTGAAAAAAAAAATCTCTGGACCCCAAACCTACTTAAATCTACTGGGAAGGTTTTCAGGACTTTAAATAATAGGTCTAGCTTGTATCCAGCATTCTTCTGTATGCCCAGAGGAACGGATTCTTACAGCATGCCTGATCTGCAAGCACAAAGACAACTTGAGACAGCTGGAGAAAATGAAAGGGGCTTCACACCTCACAAGGAAAGAAAAACTCCTTTCCTTGAAATGATTCAACCTCCTGAGCTCCGTGCTGACCTGCAATTTCCCTGACCTCCATCATTGCCCATTTTAGTCCCACTTTTGAAGGTCTCTTATCTGCCACTATATCACTGCAACACTTGGAGGCCATGAGTTAGGCTGGGCTCTGTTAACCAAAACAAAACACTGCTGTCATCAAGTCCAATTAATATTAATTTGGGTCTCCTTAAAGGATTTTAGAAGCTGTGAGTGCTAGAAATCTTATTTTTCATGAATGAAGATGAAAAATCTTGTATTTTCATTGATGCCTAGAATTGGGACTTTAAGAAAATTGCCTCCTCATAAGAATTGCACGAGACCATCCCGATTTCACCCCAAGGACTTTTCATAGTCTCTGGGAGCTTCTGAGCTTATTTCGCTCCTGTCTGAGACTCTTTTGTCTGTCTCCATTACAAGAGCAAAACAACACATTTCTAAATTGCTAAGAGCACCATCATTACTTGTACTTTTGCAATTTGTCATGTACAAGGGGAAAACTTGCCATCATGTTAAGTTATGGTGCTTTCACAACTACTTGCCAGAGCCAGCAAAAGATTACTTGAAAGAAATTACTCCAGGACATCAAAAAAATGGTTTACTTTTGCTCTGATAATTTTCAACTTGCTTTCTCTGTCGAGGGGAGTAGGAGTACTGTCTCTGTATGCAAACATGGAGCCCAAATTCGTCTGTTTATATACATCCCCCTTCTCAGATGTGCAGGGCGCAAACATGCATAATACATATGGGTCAAGTTTGATTGCTTAGGAAGGAGGCAATAATGCTGGACTAATTATTTTCCTGACCTGATGGGTAATATTTTATTTAACTCCACACTAGGGAAGCTAAACTAGCTGGCGGGAAAGAGAAATGTATTCTCAAAGGGATAATGCAAGTTTATGCAGCACCTTTGATTTTGCATACACTCAATGATTGAGATAATTTCAAAATATTATTTATTCATTATGTTTTTATTTAGGCTCCAAATGCAAAGGTTCCATTTCCCCATTCCCCTCCCCATGCCTAATATTTGTTACAGTTGCATTTTTCAAACCATTTACTGTCTGAAGGGTAAGTAGAATGACACTGCTCATAATGTGCAAATAAATGTGAAATAAGCTAGTCAGCTCAAGTGGAATGAATTACTGTCACTGGTAAAATAAGGCAAGAGGGAACGGCTGCCTTGGGAGCTAAAAAAGACTCTAGCAGGTACTGCTATTGAGTGACTGGAATAACACTTACTATGATTTATCAAAGACCACTTGAAAGCACTTCTGAGGCATTAAATAGGCATGAAAAGAGGCTTTAGTGGCAACGGGACTGTGCCAGAACTGAGTGATTAGGAGACTCAAAAGCTTGACCCTAACATGCAGCCTATGAACAAGGGATGCCAAAAATCTTCAAAGACTTGTGGAAAAGAGTGCAGACTGCAGTCAATTTTGAAAAGAAGAGATGACCACGGAGGTATTGGGCCTCCATTATGAAAAGCTGATAGCGTAACAATAGAGAAAGGAAAAAAAAAAAACAGTCCACGATTACTACCACAGCCATGCACCAGACCACCAAGAATTGGCTTTGTGTGGAAATAATCACATAAACAAAAGAAAATACTTCAAATATTTTCAGTTGCAACACCACCGTGGTTTTACAAAGACAGTTGGCTGCACCCACAGCTCTCACTGCTAATCTGCAATTACAGCAATGCCTTCCTGGCAGAGGAGTGCCTGGAGCAGCAATGCCATCCTCCACTCGGCTGATGTCGGGGCAAGGCTCATGCTTCCAGATCTCACCTGCCTAGTGTCTGCTTACTCTGCTGGCGAGAAGAAAGCGTTTTGATGTTCAGAAATCTTTAAAAGCCCATCCCACTCCACAAGGTAGAACCCACTGCCTGCACCATGTGGAAACATGGGCTGAAGGACTCAGTAGCCCACTGACCACGGTACCAGCAAAGAGCATTTCGCTCTGCTCCGGTTAATCTCACAGGAGAGGCGTGCTCATCTGCTCTCAACCTGCACAAGTGTTTCCCAGGAAGGGAACACTCCAGCCCGCCCAGGGACATGGCAAGGACTTCTCTGCCTAGCATGAGGCAGCACTCTGCAAGCCACTTGGACCATCCTCTCTGCTAAAGCCTTGTGGCGCCCACCCAGTGTTTCAGCCCTTGACTTCACAAGGAGGTGGCATTCTCACCAATTTAACATTGCACTTCGATATTATTGTCTTCGTAAGAAAATAAGTCATCAAGCAAGTTACTAGTGTGAAGATTTTGAAAGGGAAACCATAGCATGAGCTGGTGCATGGCAGAGTTCCCAGTTCCCCATCTCATCTTCAGCAGAATGGTTACCTGGAGACTGCTGTGGGTGGGGGAAGGTGTTAATGGAGAATTGTGAAGTGGATGGGCGAGTATGGTTTTTCTTTTTAGACTGCCTAATAAAGTACATTTCACCATCCAACTTTATGATTTTCTGCAAAAAATAGACATCTCCCTACTTCTCAGCAAAGATTTAATAGCAGCAAGTTGTAAAGTGATCTCACTGAGACTTCATTATTTTCACAAAATATACTACTGTCATTTACTTGCACATTATGAAGTATTATCATAAAACAAATCCCTAAGAGTCATTACTATGAATTAGTGAAGTTCTACTGTCTGTCCAAAGACCATTGTTGCTATTCTGGGTCTTTTAAAGAACTAAACCCTGCCGTTGTGCCTGAAACCAAACAATGCTTGAAAAATACATCAAACAAATGCTGATATTGCGATGTGCAAGGCCCATAGCACTTCCTTATATTCCCAGGAAACGCTCAGAGAGGCATCAGTTATAACACCAAAACAATGGCACTGAAGATTTATCACCGTTTTATCTGTAAGTGGTCCTAAACAGCACAAAATCAAGACAACCATCAGGCCATCTCTCCATGGCTGGTAAAACAAAGGTAAACCAAAATGACCACTTTCCTGTTATTGTAACAGGAGAAAAGGGACCAAGACAGGGCAGGAGACTCTCCATGAGGTTCTCCTACCCAGGAACTTGCCTTCTGAATGCAAACCACTCAGCAACGTAAAGCGTGAAATGTCCTGAAGCTGCAGATGCGCTGCCAGGTCCCATTAGGCACTGAAAGAGGCAAAAGATACGGGACAGCGGTACAGTCACGAGGCAAGAGGCGCAACAGAACTTGGTTTCTCTGCTTTGAGAGAAATCTGTTCTAAGAATTTATTTCCCATCGGTGTCCAACTTTAGAAATAGAAGCTAGCGGTTTTGTAGCGTAGGCAAGTTTTGTTTCCTCGGGTGAGATGTGTCCGTACAATTGCTCGTGCACAGACCGAGCACAGCAAAGTCACAGGAAAAGCAAGGGCAGACCCAACTCTCCTCGAAAAGCAGCTGAACCTCAAAACCCCTTTATATAATTTCACTATACCTCAGACAGGGCTGCTTTTTTTTTTGTCCTTGCTATAATTAAAAGTATTTCTAGTGTGTCACTAAGCAAGCCATCTCAGAATACAGTCCTTTATAGCACTAGCGGGACTCCCGGAGCCTTGACAAAACCATTTAGAGCCAAAACAGTGCCAATGCAGGTTGCCAGGCATTGTAGTGGGCCACTACATTTTTTTGGGAATGCCCTAGGAATCCATTACCTCCTCGTGCTGTCATGAGGGTGCAGCGGGGTTTCTGGAAGAGGAACATTATCACAGAGCTGCTTGGTGGGATCACTCTCTCTGAGCACTCCACCGCACAGCATAAAGGAAACTTTTCCTTTCAATACTTCTTTTTCTGGCATCTGCTTTTTAACCACAACACAGCTCAAAAGCTGTGGCAGCACTGCTGGACACCGTAACTGCTTTGAACCACTGTAGGCTTGCTTGACAAACATCTGAAAATGTCATATTATTTCCCCAACAACCACCAAGCTTTTTAAAAGGTAATTACATTGCTCCTGGAGAGGTTAACTGAAATAGGTAAATTAGTTGTATCTGCAGCTGATAGTGACAGGTAGGAAGAACTTCACAACATGCACAGCTTTAGTTACAACATCTCTGGAAAAGTCCTCGGGGATTTATAGCAATGAAACTGTAATTTAGCCAGTCAGTCAAAAAAGAGCCATAAAAAGATTCATAGAGACACTTCCATACACACAGCTCCTTGTATATTTTATGAGGGAAGTGCTATCTGCCTTCCCTCTCCTTCCCAGTCCCTCTCTTCCCTACACATCAAGCTCACAAACAAAACTATGCAAGTTCTTAAGAGAAAAAAAGATAGACAGACTTTATCTTTGTGGTATTACTCAAATCTTTTAATAAATCTAAGCCTCCATGCAATTATTTATTTTCAAAACCACCGAAAATACCATCACTTGTTCTACTTCTATGAGGAAGGTTCAGCTAACAAAACTAAATAAAAGATGCAAAGCCCTTGAAGACAGCGCTTTGGTTTCCTTGCTATAATTTCATATAAATTAGCTCCTATGCTATCAAATAACACAAGGCAATGTTTATACGTAACTGCATTTTGTATGTTATGGCAACTATTTCTCTCCTTCCCCCATGTTTCAAAAGGCGAAGCTCCCAAGAATATACACAGATTTGGTAGGACTTGCTGGATAAGGATTAGCCAAGAGACATGCATGTGGAAATCTTCACCCACAGACCTCTGCTGAGGTTTACTTGAACACTGGCTTAGTTGAGTAGCAATAGCAATTAGAATGGATGTGAACTGGTGAGACAAACTTGAAGTGATTCTCTGCGAAACCCTGTAATTAGATCACTAACAGCTGTTTAGCCTCCCTGACCCTTACCCGAAATAATAATGATTTCAACTGAAAAGGCTTCAGTCCCAGAAGAAATATGACAAAAAGCACATCATCGGGTAGCAACATCAGGGAATTAAGCATTACTTGACTATTATGTGGAGTCCTCTCTCTTGACAAGGCTGAATGATAGAAAAATCAGATCTGGTGCCAACCACAGAAAAATTTGGTCGGGGAAAAAAGAATACACTGTGCAATTGAAAAGGGGGATTTTTCCTGAACATGCTTCCTCTTCTTAATCATCATATAGCCATGCATCTGAAGCAGAGTCTGTCAGCTGGCAAAATTAGCATGATACAAAATCCACAACTGAGAAACACGGTTCAAATGTAAGTAAATACCCCACTTGCCCCACCCCCCCTTTTCAGAAATTACAACTTAAAGTTCTAATGCAGCTCGAAAACCAACACATCTTGACTGAACACTTGAAAGAAAAAAAAGAAAGGAAAAGCAAACTCACAAATCTGATGGGAACAGTACTGTTGCTGCTGTACCTCTTTCTGAGGCTGCATACGGGCACTGCAAAGCCTACTTGCAAACGTGGTTGAACCCAGCTCGACCTGAACCAGTCCTGTTACAATGGCTAGTAAAACTGGTGTTAGTTCTAACTGGACTGCAATCCTTATAAAAACCCAACTCTGGATCCTGTTGAAAAAGAACAGCTATACTGCTGGCATATCAGCATGACGTGGAAGAAGCACGGGGGA